>NW_027532591.1:2632350-2861488 GCF_008692635.1 Crocuta crocuta
GTGGGTTTTTTTTTTTTTTTTACTAAATCAGATGTTGATACTACAATTCCAGGGAGTTCATTGTATCTCTCATTTTATATCCCGAGTAGAAATTACTTTTGAAAATAATCAATGAAAAGATGCATTCTAGCCTCTTGCTTCGTTTACCTCTCCATACCTCCAGCCACAAGGTCCATCAGGTGTACCCTTGCAGCCACTGCAGTGCATTTGGTCCTGGGTCTGGTCTTGGCATAAACTGAGTGAAAAGCTGATTTTTTTTTTAGTGTCTCTGAACGTCTAGGACCCATGCGTGCGCTGGGTGACAGGCATCTCTCCCTTTTTCTCTGAGTATGCTTTACTAGTAGTTTCTTTTTCTCATGATGGTGGGTACTAGAAGGACAGAAAGGTATAGTGCTTAGGCTAACAGGAGGTTGCATGAAAACAATGATATGTTTTGGTGTCTTCCAAATTAGGTACAAGATCAGGTAGCTAATATTAAGCCCAAAAAAGAGACATTAAAAAATACTGAAATATGTTAAAAGGTTTGTAAATATAATTGGCTTTACTGAAAGTGCCCTTAATTTTTACTCTCTCCATTGCAGTTTTCTGCACTCACACCCTCCCTATTCTTTTTTACCTTGTAAGAGGCTTCTTTTTGTTTAGTTTTCTAATTGGGGGATTTTAAAAAATTTGTTTTGACTCTTGAAGTAAAAATAAATAAACTTTTTTTGGTCATATGTCGTATATAGTTAAACCTTTGCTCTCATATCTTGGGTACTTAAACATATGTCTCTCTTAAAAATTAAAATAGTTTTTTTTATTATCTCTAACATACTTTTTTCTAAAAAATTTCTAGCATTTTTTAGTTAGGGCAAAACCATTTCCATGAGAACTAGCACCTTGTCTTGGGTTGTAAAAAAGACACGTGGTTCTACTGCTGACCTTTCTTGCTTCTTTGTCTTAAAAACGTTAATGCCTACTACCTGCATGAGGAGGTGTGCCTTTATGGAAGCACAAGGCTGAGAGTGCATTTATTAAGAAATGAACATCTGATCGGAAGTATTTCTGCAAAACACCCCTGACTACGTCCCAGTTTTAATGGTCGAGTAACATATTGTAACATATTGGCCAAATCATTTAAATGATAAAAAATTTAAATTTTTTAAAGGATAAAATGAATGTAGATAGGAAAAAAGCTGAGAAACTGCTTCGAGAATCATTGACTTATAAGATAAGTTTAATATCTGAGAAAAAAAAGCCTAACAAACAACTTAAGCACTCATTTTTGTAACCTCAGTCCCATTCATTTCTAATTGCCATTCATGCAAGTCATCCTCCTGGCCAGATATAGATGAGCTTGCTTCTGTTTGATAGTTTTCCAAAGCCTTAAAACTTTTTTCTCTCCTGATTGCCCTTCCTTGGTCCTTTGAACATTCAAGGATTTCGTTATGAGAGGAAGGCCAGATTGTTATGAGCTAATAACAATAGAATATTTTTTTAAAGAAAGAGAAAGAAAATGAGCTACGTGTTTGCGTTTTAGTTCTTAACTCAGTCTTGAAAAAGGGTTTGAGATATGGTAGGCTTCAGGTATTCTAAACTTAGCATTTATGTTTGGGATCATCTATTTGACATTTCAAATCTAGAAATCATTGCCTGAATAGTGCTTTGTGTGTGTGTTCAGGATCTCTAAAAGAATTTGTGGGTGATTCAAGGTGTTTTTCTCAGGAATTACCACGAACAATGAAAGGGTTTCCTCAGGCCAAGTCCTTTCTTTGGTTTGATTTCTTCCCTTTACACTTATTTCCTTATTATGGGTGTAATCTTTTCCTATATGTAGACCAAATACTATTCCTTCCATGATGATATACGCTGCTTCAATTAGCCCGTGGCATCTTAATGCCTTATTTTAATTTAAAAAAGAAAAAAAACGAAACAAATTGTATGTACCGCAAATAAGGAATGGCGGTCTTGATAGAGGTCATTGTATGTGAACAGAAGTACTTTGGCCTTGACAAATTTCTTCATCAGTTGCAATGATCTGTGGCCACCAGGCACTTAATTTATATGCCTGGACACTTAATATATACATTTGTTGGTGAGCTGGCCAGCAGATGCTAGACACATGAGTGTGCGCTGGCAAATGCTGCAATGCAGTATTTTTCCCCAATGTCATTGGGATTTTGGGGGGCATGAAGGGACATAAACATTCTCAAGCTTTTATCTTACTCCCTTCCAGAAGATGGAACATGTTGCACAGAATTGGCCAATTCTCCTTTTGAAAGTGAAGTCAACCTTTTATTGCCAACTGTTCATTCTTCCATGCTTTGATAGATATGTGGAAATTATGTGTATGTGACAGAGAGAGACTCTGTGTGTGTGTGTGTGTCTCTGTATAAGCATGTGTGTTTCTGGAATCCTGCACCTGTCTTAGGTTTTCCTTATTTGGTATTACCAAATGTGTATACATACTTGCAAGTATATGTGCATCTAAAAATGGAAAGAAAACCAAACTGGGCTGGCTTCCCATAGGAAGTGGCTTCTCCTCACAGACTCCCAAGAGTTTTCTTATTAGAAAAAATACAAAACTCAATCAAAAAAGATAATATCCAGACCCTGCAGACTTCCATTAGTAATCAAATACCTTTCTTTAGTTGCCACTTGAGACACTATAAATGTGCAGATCCCTAACAGTATTTGTGAGATAGAAGCTGCTCTTTCAGTCAAGGGGTTGGGTTCAAATTAAAATGTATGTCTGTGGAAAGAGAGTTGTTTTTTTCTTTGGGAACATTTGAACCTAATCTTTAACTATTGGTAAAAACAAGTAGGAGGTAGGGTGGCTGTGTTAGCAGTTTGTGCATTGTTTTGTGAGTTTGTGTGTGTTATGTGTGTGCCTTGGAAACATCCTTTTATTTTTTAAATCTCAGTGTATTTTAAGTATAGAGGGCCATTATAGGTCAGCGGCTTTTTAAAGGTAAAAAGAACAGTGATCTGTGGGTGGGTGGGAATTGTCACAACCAGTAATTGTCATAAATTACTCATCTAGAAATGGAAAGAAAGAAAAAAAAAAAGGCTGGAGGACAAGAGTGGAGAGGGGTACCAACATGTGGATCTGCACTTGCCGATATAAGAGATAATGAGTGATAAATTTGAACTGGTGCAGTGCGGGATGCCCGATAATTTCTCAGAACCTTGACTTTGCAGGTTCATTACTTCCTTGCTTGCTTGTTCACACCTTTAATTATATCCAGTTTGGGATGCTAGCTCAGGGCACCAAAGATGAGCCATTTTGTTTGTTGTTTACTTCATTAAGTATTCAGGCAGTGTGCTCACAATAGCTTTGGAGCATCAGTGTTAGGAATCAAGCACTTTGGAAATGGAATTGTTACAAAAGAATAAAAAATAAGAAAGCAATCAGCCAGCTAGCTTGCTTTGGATGTTCACTCTGCTTAATGGTCATATTTATACTGTTCCTTGTACATTCATTAAGAAATAAATTATGCAGTGTCAGAGTCCTAATATGCTGGTAGCTCCTCTACCCCCCCCCCACTCTTTATCTCTTTTCTCTCTCTCTCTACCCGCGCTACACCCCCAAGCTTTTGCCTTTTACTTGTCCATTTTGGGACTGACCACTTTTGCTTTGGGGAAGATCGTTATTTAGTTCCTCATTGTATTTAATACCAGAGATATTTCCCCTCAATATAGATCTTTCTTTATAAAGATCATGAAATGCTGAATATCATAAAGGAATCTTTAAATAATTTTTGTTGAGGCAGTGAAAATATTGAAGAAATAAGGTCAATGTAATTGTTGTGCTTGGGTTTTGTTTTTTGTTATTGTTGTTTTTGGAAAGCCTTATTTTTAACCAAAAAAAAGTAAAGTGCAAAACTAGCATATGTGATTTTTTTTTTAATGGAAAAAGATTAGAAGTCATAGGCTTCTCGTATAAATAACTTATCTTGGACTCTTGGTTTGAAAAAATAACATTTAAACTCAAGTTTAATTTTTAAAGTATTCATGTTAAAGCTATAAAATGTAATTTATAAATATTTTTTCTATAAGAAGTTTAGTTTCTATTTTCAGGATGCTGGGAAGCAGAGAAACCATCCTAGCCAAGATGGCGAATTCTGAGAAACACACTACAGCGTGGAGGTTTCCTCCTCTCTGCACTTTGTGGCATTGAATCCACTTGTGCTTGTTCTATGAATCAGCTACCTTCTGTTTTGTAGCAACTAGCCTTTGAATTTGTTTTGCCAATTTTGTTCTTAGTAGAGGCTAGCTATCATTTGTTGTCAAATGAAGACGTATTTGTTGAGGACTTACTATGTGTATTTCTTTGGAAGGTGGAATTCAGCTTCACCGTTTTCTTTTTCTTCTGATACTGACCGAAAAACCTCTAAGAGGCTAAGTCCCTGTGATCGGGGCTAAAGGTGGGGTGAGGGATTTTAAGGTTGGATATTACCTAAGGAGGTTTGTGTCAGGTTATGAGAGGAGATCTGTTCGAACATTCAAGTTACAAATGATTTTCTTCTTGTGTTTGTAAGAGCCTTGGCAGGACTCCAAAAGATAGAAATAAAAGATCTTCTGGACATTTTTGTCTATAAGGTTCCATGTATGCAGATGTTTACTTTCAGGAAAAGTAAAGTTTAGACAATTGGGAGGAACTTGTCTTTCTGTCGATTACTGTGGAGTTTGGTTAGAGCCTGTTAATTTCACAGAAATATGAATGCCTTTCTTCCAACAGAGATGATTCTTTGAGTACCTTTCCCCATATCACCCTCCAGGGAGGACCTGAGAAGATAGTGGCCCCCTTGGCATGTCCCTGTGCAAACTGTAAGTCTGCACATAGAGCAGAAATCATAGAGTAACTTTGTGACACACGCTAGATACTGCATGCTGTGTGTGTGTGTGTGTGTGTTTGTGTGTCTGTGTCTGTGTGTCTGTGTGCATGGCGGGGTTTGTATAGATAGACAGCTATGACCCCCAGTGTGTTCTGGGATGTGCCAATAATGGCTTCTGAAGTAGCCTGTGTTTTCCTAAGCTGCCAGTCTAAATCTTTAGAGTTTTCCTTTCTAATTTGTACATGAAAAATAACAGGGTGAATTGAACTTTTTTTTTTCAAGTGCCCCCTTTGAAGATGCAGCAGTAGTAAATACAGCTTTAATGATAAACTTTAGCTCTAAGTACCATTTAAAAGTCTGTCATGGAAAGCCTGAGAACTTGCAGTCTTTACTAATGAAACTTTTATTAGGAGAGTGCTCACTTAAAATGGAGTAAACGACTAAGTCCCTGTAATGTGTGATTTTGACCAGATTTGACTCATCCTTTCTTATGTTACTTTTTGTAATGCAGCCAACCACACATCTAAAATTCTGGATATTGTACTTGTCTTCAATATTAATTATCTCTTTTGATGCACTGGGTACAGACAGTACAATTCCCACAAGTCCAGATTCTTACTGTAACACCAAAACAAAAGTGATATTTATGAATAATATTGGGAAAGTTGTCCTCATAGTAACCATTCCCCAAAGGAAGCTTTACATAAATGTGCATTTATTATTCAGGATATTAAAAGGGAATCCTTAGCTTTTACATTTTAATTTGGGCTAAAATATGTAAATTGGTTTTATTTTGGAGTTGTTCTGTTTTAGGTGGCTTTGGGGGAGGATAACTTTCTAGCTTGATTATATTTTAATCGCCTCTGTAGTAGAAAAGGTTCCAATCCTGAAATCAACCTGGTTATTGTGATTAGGACCCAGAGGGCCAGTGTGCAGATGGGGCTAAAAACACATCACATCAATTTGTACACATGTAGAAAAATTAGATTTGTTTCTACTAGATACCACTATCCCCATGTCTTTATCGGCAGGGCCAGCTCAGAAGCCACAGAACCACAAGTCTGCCTGTGGATTTACAGGACTTTCACGGTGTGCCTGTACAGGCAACCATCTGGAAAGATTGCTCTTTGTCTTAAGAAACCGGGAAAGGCAGGACTTTGAAGTCAGGTGGATTTGGATTAGAATCCTGACTTTCCCTATTAGTAAAAGGGTGATCTGGGATGAAGTCCTTCAGCTTTTGAGCTTCAGTTTCCTCATCTTTAAGATGCAGATGATAATGCCTGACTCACAGGGTTTTTTGAGGATTAGATGAGAAACGGTTATGTGAAGGCACCAGTCATACACGTGAATATTAATGTTGCTTAGAGGAGGTTAGGTCTCCTTCAGCCTGCCCATGCCAGATGTCCTGGGGAGAAGTGACATTAAATGCTGCCCTCATAGTCTCCATCGTCTCCCCAGAACTCAAGGAAGGAGGCGGGGATGGTGATAGTAATTTTTAAACACAGATAAGACCTCAGTTCTTCCCTGGAATTGTGTGGCTTTATTAAGCTTTCTGCATTCTCTTAGGGTTTTGTAAGGTACATTCATGGTCTCCTTTGGAATTAGAATTAACTTGGGATTTGGTTGTTAAAAGAAAAAAAAAGGTGAACATAAAATTAATTTTACTTGATGCTGTACCTTTTTTTATTATTATATCATGAGTATGTTAGGTAATTCAGAAGTCAGCCAATAAAAACCAAAAAAAAGAAAAATAGGTTAAGCTCAGTAATGCAATATCACCTAAAACATATTATTATAACCTGTGAGTTATTTGACTTTGGCCCAAAACCAACTTATTTTGGAGCTATGTTTTCCCTCTTCACCACATCAGCTTCTTCTTTCTGTCCTTCTCATTTCCCCCAACAGACTGAATTTTGAAGTTCTGTTTTTCAAGGAGTGGTGAAGAAGTTGAGGCAAAAAGTGGCTTAATGAGATTTTTCTAACTCACCATCAGTTTTCTTTCTCCTGCTTAGTGAGGCAGGATGATGGATGGCTTTGGCAGTGCAAACAGTTCTAGAAGCAATTGCACTGACTGAAGAGGTGTGGGAGATGTGAGCAGAATGCTGGCCCTCAATTTATTACCCTCCTATTTGTAGGAAAGAAAGAGAAAAGAGGAAAGTCACCATAAAGGCCTTGACGTAACTGTTGGTCACACACACTTGGGAAGGGTAGTGGTGTCAAGGCTGGTGTTAGGTTGAGCCTAATTTTGTGCCTTTTTCCAAAGGCTCTGAAAGGGGAAATAAACAGGCACATTTAATAAAATGGACAAGTTGTTTTAAATTGGGACCTGTTGCTGTCACCAGTGAGGACAAAGAAATAATATAAGTAGTAGTACCTGACGGTGTTTGAGACTTAAACTGAAAACATAACCTTTAGAACACTATTTTAATGTCCTGGATTTTGGATTCCACTTTATATGGTCATGGGAAGGATATGAAAGGGAGTCATTTGCTTTCCTTCAATTTAATCTTTAAAATCAGGGGAAGGATTATAAATTGATTGTATTCCCCAAGTACTATTTTGCAGGACCTATGCTTTTATTAAAAAAAAAAAAAAAGACACTTTATTGTGAAACAGACAATAGAATTTTTCTCTTCCCATGTGTATCTATTTCAAGACTTCACCAAAGTTCTCCTAAGGATTTTGTAAGCAGCCTTGTATATGGTATGCAAGCTTTCTGGAAGAATTTGGTCGATTTTTACAATGTGTGTGTTTGGGCAGAAATATGCCAGTGGAAGAAAGGGGCTTGAATATGGAAAAGGATAGAAGATGTTTCTGTATAGTTTAGCTTAGAAAAATATCTCACAACTATTAATAAAGGACTGACAAGAGATGATCAGGTGAATGATTTGAGCAGGTGACTAGACAGGGAAGGGGCAGGTGGATATCCTCAGGATCTCCTGGCTAGCTAAATATTTGTATTATTTAAAAATTGACCCCTATGTAAAGCCAGAACTTGAGTCTCAATTCCTTCTTGCTTTACACCAGTGGCTTAAGGTTATCTGCAAGAAGAAAAGATTTTTAGCTTAGAAGAGCTTGAATAAAAACTCTTAAACAGGTCTCTAGTTGGTGAATTTTGGAGACACGGCTTGCAGTTGCTATAATCATAACAGTACTCTTCCTGAACTATCGTTGTGTCAATTTTCCAAGAACAGAGAGCAAGTTTGTATTTCTAGAACTTGAGCTATTCCCAGCACAGTTCTACTGTAATGGATCTGTGACTAGGGAGATCATTTCTCATATTCACTTAACGTTGTATAATTTTTACTCCATGGTGTCAGGTTGATCTCCTTAATGTAATTGGAGCAGGTGTTATTAACCCCTTTTTATAGAAAATAAAGCTTAGCCGCCTGCCTTATGATACATGCTTAAGAATATCAGAAGTCTTAGCTCCAAAGTGTTTAGGAATACATCCAGCTTAGCCAAAGTTTACTTGTCTAGGGGATATCAAAAACAAAACAAGAAAAGCAATTCCTTTTCTAGATCAAGTTTTTCAAGGTGGAATTAGCAAATACAATTGTAGGTCTCTGCATATAAATCACATTCTAGGTGCCTCCTGGAATGTCATAGTATTTAAAACGTATTCTAATCTGGTGTGTAAGGACAGTGACAGGCAAAATGTGAAGAGTGTCTCAGCAGAGGAGGTAAAATATACAGAAGAAGAGACATCCATTGTTATTGGAGGAAGGAAGCAGGATTTATGGAGGAAATTTCATTTGGGTGGAACCAGGAAAGATGGATAGGCAGAGAAATTAGGGAAAGGGGGAATTCTGTGTTGAAGGAAGAATATAAGTAAAGGCACGGAGATGGGCACTTAAGGAATAAGTAGTCTGGTGCAAATGCAGCATAGGATATGTAAAGGTAAAGTTAGAGAAATAGTTAAAAGCTATCATATAAGAAGGTTAAGGTGTTCTGACATGGTTTTAACTTTATTTGAGACAGTAGCTCTGGAATGTCTTGGATCATAGGATTATTAGTTTCCTAATTGTTTTTCAGGGAAGACTTGTGTTATTGGGTCATGATTTCTCAAAAATTGAAGTCACCCTAAAGAGGTTTCTGTATTAGATATTGGTCGTTTAGAGAGAATTGGCATTAAAGCACTCTTCTGGTCAGAGTGTGACGTGATGATGATGATGATGATGATGATGATGGTGATGCTCACCGGTGAAGTCACATTGAGGCTTGCTTTTAGGCTTACAGTGCCAAAAAGCACTAGGAGGAAAAATACCCACTTTATTTCAGATTGTAAAGAAAGTGCCATTAGATGAGCACACTGCATTCTCTCACCAGCAGGTACCAGTGCTCATATCATGGGAAAATGTGTGGCCAGAGAGAGGATGGTGGTAGTTTGGGAATAAGCTTATTTCCTCCAGAATAGTATATACCCACTTCAGACTTTTCAAGTGCATGTACCAAGGCATGCTTGTCTTCCCTGGCAATCTGCAAGTCCTGGTGGGCAGAGATCATGTCAAATGCTCTCTTATTTCGATGTTGGGCACACAGTAAGTACTCAATTTAGATGTTTACTGAGATGAGCTATACTTTTTTTAAAGAGCTTGACCTACAGAGTTGGAAGACTTGTGAGTCTTGGGTCTGTCATGTAGCCTACCTTAGTTCAAGTCACCTCATATTGCTGAGCTTGTTTCTTAATATGTAAATTAGAATTGATATCTGATGGGAGGATCAGTTAAACCGTATCCTTGATACACCCTCACAGACAGAATAGCAGTATTAGTAAATTACTAGGTTCTAGTTTTGCCTCCAATTATTTTACTGGGTCTTGACCAGAATTTTTTTAAAGTAAAACCAATAAATGATATAGAAAACATCAGTAGCTAGTATTTAGGAAGGGTAAGTATTATTTCATGAAACTTTTGCTTCAGTTACCTGTGTTTTGAGTTGTGATGTGAAGTTGCTATGTGCTCAATATGTTTCTCACTTTTTTGCTTTCTTGGATTCCGGTCAGTAAATTTTGAATAACACCATTCTAGATGATTGTGAGCTCTGCATTCTCCAAACAACCCAAATCCACCTTTTTTATTTTTCAGAGTTATGCAATGCAAGATCTCTAGTATCTTCCAAATTATTAAAGGAAGGATGGCATCTGATTATTTTAGATCTAACGTGGAAACTGTGTCTTAAGTCTTCAAAAATTCATGGTATCTGCATGGTATATGCTGCGGCTCTCTCTTAATCTAAGTATTTATTAACTAGCAAATCTTATTCCTTGGTCATGCCACGTAGCTGAACCTTCAGAGTAATAATAATGATAGTAGTAAGTAGTGGAGATGATCTAAATGTGAGACTAGAAATAATGAGATTAGCTTTCATTTCTTGAGCTCTTACTAGGAGTCAGGCACTGTGCCTTACACACAATCCCTTTTAATCCTTAGAACAACCTTAAAAGGTAAATGTGAATTTACCTATTTTATGGATAAACTCACAGAGATTTTGAAAGGTAAATTAAGGTTACACAGCCAGTAACTGATTGGGCCAGATTTGATTTGAACTCAGGTGTGTCTAATTCTAGAGCAAAATTTAAACGTTTTATTCAGTTCCATGAAAATGTATTAAGATGCCTACTCTGTGGCAGCACTTCTTTACAAAGATTGATGGTTCAGTTCATCTCTGCTCTTTTTTTTTAATGTTTATTTTTGAGAGAGAGAGAGAGGGAGAGAGAGAGAGAAACAGAGCACAAGCAGGGGAGGGCCAGAGAGAGAGGAAGACACAGAATCCGAAGCGGGCTCCAGGCTCCGAGCTGTCAGTACAGAGTTCTATACAGGGCTCAAACCCATGAACCACAAGTTCATGACCTGAGCCAAAGTTAGACGTTTAACTGACTGAGCCACCCAGGACCCCGAGTTGGTCTTTGCTCTTGAGGCTTTCCTGTGCATGAAAGTGGGTGAGATGTTATTTAATCACAAGAGGACAGCCACAAAGACTTCCATACCAAGTATTTAATTTTGGAAATACTGAGATAAGTGCCTGCCACATAGTAAGTATTCACGATTTATTGAATTGAAATTGGATTCTTACCTGGTGATTGGGAAGGGAGTGGGAGATCATTGGAGAACCTTTGTGCTGAAGAATATCCTTGCCTGGGATGTGGTAGATCCATCTGTCCTAAAACCATCCTATGCCCTTTGGAACTCCTGAAACTGGCAACAGGAAAAAGCCAACCAGAGTTTAAGAATTCAAATTATGGGGGTGCCTGGGTGGCTCAGGCGGTTAAACATCCCACTATTGATTTTGGCTCAGGTCATGATCTCATGGTTGTGGGATTTAGCCCCATGTCAGGCTCTGTGCTGACAACCCTGAGCCTGCTGGGGATTCTCTCTCTGTCTCTCTCTCTGTGTCCCTTTCTCTTTCTCAAAAAAATAAACATTTTTAGAAAAAGAATTCAAATTATGAACTTCAAGTTTCATTCAGGCAGAGAGAACCTTTTCTATCTTAGTATGAAAAGAGAATCCAGTGGCAGAAACATTTAGAGAATGAAAATAGAGAGCCCGCTTCCTTAGAATGAAAAGCAATAATTATTATTTTTATTCTTTCTATACTAACCTTATAACATTGAGCAAGTCACATTACCTCTGTGAGCCTCAGTTTCCACATTTGTAAAATAATCTATACTTCTTTGGGTTGTGAGGACTAAATACAACCATTTGATAAAGCTTGCTAAGTACTTACTTTAGTGGTCTCTGAGGATTTAGCATAAAGGAGGCATAGACCCCTGCCCTCAGGTGTCTGAGTATCTGGCAAAAGTGCAGTGAGAGTAAGATTCAGACCCACCACCTGCAAAGCCCCCTGCTAAAAGAATGCACCCCTTGCATTCTGCTTTGGGGTTGTGTATATTATTGTCATATGTGTCTCATTTGCATCATCAGAGGTTCAAGTTCATTGAGGGTAAGGGTGCCATGATATTCACCTTGTTATCTTTCTTCTACCACCCACGGGCCCCTTCCTACCCATTGGTGCAGGGTTACCTTATACAGTTGTCACTCAATGAATCTAGCCCAGTTCAGCAAATATTTACCAAGTTGTTCAAGGTGCTGTGCTGGGATAGGAGAGTAACATTTTGCTGAACAGAGTTGAGTTTAAAATGACTTTAGAGTATAAAAGGGGAACAGTATCATGAGGTGGTGATAAATTCCCCTAGTGCCAAAAATGCCCATGATCTATTCAGGAAGAAAATGTGGCAGTGAACATAAAAAAATAATGTATTCTTTCTTTTTCTTAGTGCTGTTTTGTTTATGTTTTTAAATTTTTTTAACATTTTAATTTATTTTTGATAGAGCACGAGCAGGGGAGGGGCAGCAAGAGAGAGGGAGACACAAAATCTGAAGTAGGCTCTAGACTCTGTGCTGTCAGAACAGAGCCCAATGTGGGGTTTGAACCCAACAGCTGTGAGATCATGACCTGAAAGCCGAAGTTGGATGCTCAACTGACTGACCCAGCCAGACGTCCCTGCTTTGTTTGTATTTGGGGGGGAACCAGTATATTTGCTACAGGCATACAGTTGAGATGTGATCTCACAGATGGCTACTTAAGAGATTTGTGGCTCAGAATCAAGCCGAGCCACCTTCACAGCACCCAGGCAACCCTCTGTGGCCTGTCCCCGCCCTCCTTTCCAGACTTCCATCCCGCAGCTCTCTGCCTTGCATTCATTCTCCGCTATGGAACTTCACCATAGTCTTCTGTGCCTATGCTCAAACAGATCCCTTGGTGTCAAACATCCTTCTAGTTTTCCTCCCCTGGCTTCAAGAGACAAATAGGAAGGGACCTCTCACCTAGGAAAGGTGACTCATGCTGGAACTCACAAACACTGCCCACGTCCTTCTGTCGTTGGTCTTCACCAGTGCATGATCAGTGTTGATCTTCCTGTTTCACCACCACCTCAACAATCAAGACTCGGTTTATCTCTGTGCCTGTTCCCTAATAGGTACTCAGTAATGAATTGTTAACTGAATGATAGAGTTGGGTGTTGGTTAAATTGTTCATAAAGTGGTTGCCATCAGGTGCGCTGTTATCCTCTAGCCTCTGAGAAGGAAGTTGGACCCAAAGCCCTCTGGCATGAAGACTGGTTTTGACACTGCTGTTCTTTACCAACCATAATTCTGTAACTTTGGGTTGAAGATTTTGAGTACGTCTTATTTACTTGAAACTGTCCCTGACTATGATGACTCACCTTGCACTTCCTCAGTAATTCTTTCTTTCACACTTCTTTATATCCCTTGGTCTCTACCACATGGTTAACAATGACACATCACAATAATAGTGACCCTTTATAGTGTATGTGTCAGGCTTTACAAAAAGAACAAACTTAGGTTATGTCATTGAACCTCATAACTCTAGGATGCAGCCATTTAAAAAAATTTATTATTTTATTTTAGAGAGAGAAAGTGCAAGCTGGGGAGAAAGGCAGAGAAAGAGACAGAGAGAGAGAGAGAGAGAGTCTCAAGCAGGGCTCGATCCCACAGCCTAGGATCATGACCTGATCTGAAACCAAGAGTCCATCACTCAACTGACTAAGCCATCCAGGTGCCACTGGAGCAGGTATTTTTATTCCCATTTTAAAGAAAGAGCACCACATCTTTTATATAACTTCTATGAGGTCACATGTCTAGGAAGTGTCAGACTGGGAATTATAAGTCTAGTCTGTTTGATTCCAGAACCCATGTTCTGTCTCCTATTTTGTATTATTCACTTCTTAAAAGGAGGGGACTAATGACAGACTTTTAGCCTCGTGGTTATTAATAGAGACTTTCAATGAAGATTGCCAGAGTTCATATCCTGGCTTTACCAATTGTGACTTTGGGCAAATCACTAATCCCCGAATGCTTTAGTTTCCTCATCTGTAAACTAGGGTTGTTGTGAGGATTTGATGGACCAATGTATGTTAAGAACTTAAAACAATAAAAATAATGAACATAAAACAGTGCTTGGCATATAAAGTGCTATTGATCAGCATCATTATTATTATATGAAGTTAATTTGTGTCCTAATCTTCAAATATTTGTTGGATGCCTGCTATATTCTTGACACTGTTCTAGGTACTAGAGATACAGCAGTGACTAAGACAAGTCCTTGCCCTCATGGGGCTTTCATTTAAGAAGAAGAAGACAGACAATAGAGTAAATAAATAAGTAGAATTAGTAGATGGTTGTGTGATGTTTTATAATTTTCATACAATGAATTGCTATTTCAAAAATACAGTGAGGGGCACCTGGGTGGCTCAGTCTGTTGAACATCCGACTCTTGAATTTGGCTCAGGTCATGATCCCAGGGTCATGGGATCAAGCCCCATATCAGGCTCTGTCATGAGCATGGAGCCTACTTAAAATTTTCTCTCTCTCTCTCTCACTCTCTTTCACTTTCTCCCCTGCTGTGTGTGCACTTTCTAAACTAATAAGTTAAAAACTACAGTGAGATAATGGGTTGGAGAGCGGCACTAATGAGTATTTGTTGTGAACATGTAATGAGGCCACAGCAGTTCAGCCAGTGTCTTGCTTCTACTTGGTAAGCTGGAGCAGTCATTGCCATGTTGTGAAAGGCTGGGCTTTATATGTCTAGCTGCTGACTCTTGAGGTGACATGCGTGCTCTACCTGCATTCAGTTTGGGGTGGTCATCCCTGGCGTAGCAGGAAATTAAAAGATTGCTTTGAGGTGTCTGGGCCTCAGGAAAACCCAGCATAGAGAACTCATAAAAAGACCAGGGGTCTCCAGTCTATGAGGGAGAGGCTCCACTCTATTTCCCTGTAGTTGAGACTGTGAAATGGGATAAAAATTCCAAGAAGGAAGGTTAGGCCAATCATTCAAAAAGTTCAGTAGTCATTGGCCTTATCATAAGATTCTTCATTTCCATAAAAGTATTCTAGTGGTTAAGAGGATGGGCTTTGGAGTCAGAGAAATTAAGGATTTTTTTCCCTTCCCACTTAACTGTGGTGGGGTCTAGGTAAGGTCACTAACTTGTTCTAGCCTCAGTTTCATTGTCTATAAAATACAGTTAATGATACCTACGTCAAAGGCTGGTTTATTTTTTATTTTTAATGTTTAAAAAAATTTTTAATGTTTTTTTTTAAATTTCCGAGATAGAGACAGCATGAGCAGGGAGGGTCAGAGAGAGAGGGAGATGCAGAATCTGAAGCAGGCTCCAGGCTCTGAGCTAGCTGTCAGCTGTCAGCACAGAGCCCGATGCAGGGCTCGAACCCATGAACCATGAGATCATGACCTGAGCACCGAAGTCGGACACTTAACCGACTGAGCCACCCAGGCACCCCTATTTTTAACGTTTAATTACTTATTTTGAGAGAGAGTGTGAATGCGTGCAAGTCGGCAAGGAGCAGAGAGAGAGGAAGAGAGGGGGAAAAAAATCCCAAGCAGACTCTGTCCTGTCAGCTCAGAACCTGACTCAGAGCTCAATCTCACAATCTGTGAGATCGTGACCTGAGCCAAAATCAGGAGTCAGACGCTCAACCAACTGAGCCACCCGGGCGCCCTTCAAAGACTTGTTCAAAGGATTGATTATTAGCATATGTAAAGACCCGGGTTCAGGGCCTGCACACTGTAGGCATTTAATAAAGGAACGAACATTTAAAAGAAATAGTTCAATCCCCCTAGGGTGCTCGGGTGTGTATTTTAGATATTGGTCATTTTTTTTGCAGGGCTCATAGGGAGAGATTTAGACTAAAATATGCACGCTACTTCCCATTGCATAACCTTCAAAGGGCAGAACAGATAACCTCAGAACTGAGGATATATCATCCCAGAAAGGATCGTGGATGCCAGCAGAAAAAAAGAGCTTGGTAAAAGAGCTCTGGAGTGTGAGATCCTGAGTTCAGTTCTTGAGTCTGCTACTGTTGAGTTTTTAAGTTGAAGTGCTTACTTTTGAATATGTATTTTCTTTTTTTTTTTAATTTTTTAACATTTGTGTATTTCTGAGAGACAGAGAGAGTGTGATCAAGAGAGGCACAGAGGGAAGGCAGAGAGAGAATCCGAAGCGGGCTCCAGGCTCTGAGCTATCAGCACAGGGTCCGATGCAGGGCTCAAACCCACGAACCATGAGATCATGACCTGAGCCAAAGTCGGACGCTTAACCAGCTGAGCCATCCAGGCGCCCCTTGAATATGTATTTTCATAGGTTAAAAGTATTAGGCCAAGACTCCTGTATTAACTGGAATTTTAAATAAACCTACATGATGAAAGCAACTAGAAAGCATTAGTTTTAAAATATAGATATGTATATTTTATGTATTTTTATCTCCTCTCTCCATTGTGTATACTATTGCATAAAATTAGATTAAAATCTTAAGATTAAAAAGCAAGAGATACAGTTTATTCTCTTGCCAAAGCTCTTTTGTTTTCATTTGCAATGTGTAGATTTAAATTACTTAAAAAAAAAAAGAAAAGCAAAATTCTGCATCAAACACTTATAAGAGTAAAAGAATAACTGAACATTTGGCAGTGCACCTTTTGTGCAGAGCTCTGGGTGAAGCCCTAAATATTTTCCTCTTCTTGTGTTTAGTGACATGTTAGGATTGTGATTCTCCCAAAATTTATTTGCCCCCCACCCCCCAGCCACTAGTTCACATTTGTTTTGGTCTTCATGTCTGTGCTCATCTAAAATAAATAGTGCAGGAAGAGTGAAGAAAAGGATTTAAAAATATAAAACCACAGGCTTTTCTTACAGTTTTCTCAGCACACTGCAGGGCCTGGTGGGTTGAGAAAAAAGGAAGTCTCGTGCAATGTTCCCGTGTTCTCTCCTAGCACCCTGTACCTGCCTCTGATCACTGATTCATTCAGCACACTTTGGTCAGATTCTTCCTGTGTACTCCATGCCTGGAGCAAGAAGTCACCAGGCCCTGTTCTCAAGGAATTCCCAGTCAGCCAGGAGACAGGCAGGTAGACTGTGATTAGATGTGGAGTGGTGAGTGCCATGGCAAAGTAGAGAGAAGAGGTGTCAAGCTCATGTGGGTCAGGGGGGCAGACTTCAAGTGAACTTTGCAACATGGCCTAGTTATTTAGATGGTAGTGGGAGAAGCATTTAGTGGGAGGAGAGGAAGCACACATGTAAAAACATGGAAGAGACATACATACCACAGAGGGCATTCAGAATATGGCACCTGCCTTGTTGCATTTTGGAATTTTGTCTGTTCGCAGATTCGTCCATTAACCGCTGCCATCCCCCACCTCTTCCAAGACTAAATTCCTCAATGGCAGGGATCAAATGCCATGGAACTCAGTCATCTAATCATAATAATACACTTAATCTTTGCCACATTCCTATGGATGCTATCAACACTGAGGAAACTTAGACAGAATTGTTAAGTAACGTGCCCAAAATCACAGAGCTGAACCTAGGCATTTAGGCCCTGGTACCTGTGTTCCTAGCCATTACACTATACAACCGATATTGGCTAAGTGTTTAAATTGATTTAAACTGAATGGAAGTAGAAGTAATTATATGATAATTTATTAATTCATTTGTTTTTTTAAAAAATAACACACGAGTCATTCCTCGCTTTGATAGTTGTTACAGCAAAGTATTGAGTCCCCATTAGCTTTGACTTTTGCTTGTGTGACTTTTAAGGAATCTCATAGGTGGAGATGTTCTGTGGGACACTTAACCTCTAGACTTTAGCCAGATTCAGACCTACAGTGAAAATGAAATATGAGTTTAGGCCTGAAACAGGCAATCTGAGTTGGAATAAATGAGGGTAGAGGCTATGAAGATGGCCTTACCCAGAAAATGGCCTTAAAAATATGAAGTTGAGAAAGACAAGAGTCAAAAGGGCAATATAGCTTTAAAAGATAAAGGTGCTCTTATTTTTTTAATGTTTTTATTTATTTTTTTGAGAGAGTGCAAGTTGGGGAGGAGCAGAGAGAGGGGAATAGAGTATCTGAAGAGGGATCTGGGCTGATCGCAGCGAGCCCAGTGTGGAGCTTGGATTCATAAACCATGAGATCATGACCTGAGCCAAAGTTGGAGGCTCAATCAACTAAGCCACTCAGGTACCCCAGAAGTGCTCTTATTTTTAAATTGATTTTGAAGAGCTGAGAAAGATAAGAGAGAACGATGGGGAACAGAGCAAGGAAAGCAGATTTAGGAACGGAGAGTAGGTGAGCACCCAGAGAACCACCCGTTTATTCATTTATTCTGCCAGCAAAACCTGGAGCTCAGCACTGGTCCCTGGGGTTACAAATGATTCAAACACAGCCCTGACCTCAGGAAGCTCACAGTTCAGTGATAGAGACAGGAAGATGGAGAGTCTTGAGGGAGTGTGATAAATGTCCATGAGGGAAGCATGTGCAAAGGAGAGAGGTGGGAGCTAGGGAAAGATGGGGTGTTGGGGAAGGGCTATTAGGCCTGGTGGTAGGAGAGGATAGCTTTCCAGGCCAATGGGAGTGGCTGCGCAGATTGTGGCATGGGCAAGACCACAACATATTCTAGTTTGTCCCTGCTGGCTGCAGAAAGATGTTGCCATGAGGGTGATTTTCAGGGTTTATGGAGGTTGTGGTAGGTAAAGGAGAAAGATGAGAGTCAGTGACAGGAAGACCCTGATTCAGATCCCAGCTCTGCACCTTGTGAACGAACCAGTGCTAGTCACTCTGCTTTCTCTTTGCCGCTTAAAGCCTGGTTTGCTCACCATAAAATGCAAATAATAGGGGAGGGGGGCAAAGGCCACTCATCCCCCAGGGTCTTCATGAAGATGAAATGGGGTGCTGGGTGTGAATGTGCTTATAAAATCCCGTGAGTCTAGCATGTGAGTTAAAGCATTCTTTCCAGTGACTTTGAAAGGGTTCATCCCATTTTTGCAGGAAGATAACTTTCTGTGTTTTCTCTGTACTTCCCACCACGCCTTTCCAATGATGCACTAGAGCATCCTCCTAAAGTGCATTTGGTCAACGTAGCTGCTCCTTGGGGTCCATGGGAAGGAAAGAGCAGTCCAAGTGGAGGGTGCACCAAGGACAGACAAACCCTGTTCTTCCTCCCTGAGCAGGTCCATGTGGAAAGGCAGAAATCCCCTCTGCTATCCTTCCGCAGAAAGCACTGGCAATTTCCTGAAATTTTCCCATGAAAACAAAGAGGGTTTTCCTCTTGGGAAATCAGAAACCTGAATGACTGCACTTATTACATTTGAAGTATCTAACTTTAAGCCATTCACAGTAGAGGGTTTTTTAAAAAGGCAAAGTGTACCAGAAATTATGTTTGTAAGTGTTAAAAATGGTGCTTTCATTATTCACTTTTTAAAGTTCACTTAATCCCTTCCCCTTTGCTCTGTATTTTCCTGATTGGTATTATTGTGAGAACTTATTAGTTACTGTTTGTGAAACATTTTGAAAATGAAGGAAATAGCTATTGACATAGGTGATGAGTAGTAACATTTTTAAGTGTTCTTTTCCGTTTCAGAAATTAAATTCCAAGAATAAATGTTACCAGCTCTTAGTCAACTTTGCCTCCTCATTTTAATGGGGATATGCTTTCAGAATGTTACAATTTTGACAAGGGGAATGAACATGTATTGAGTCCTTACTGTGTGCCAAGCTCTGAGCCAGATGCCTTAAATTTGTTATTTTTCGTCTTCACAACCACCCTGCAAGGCAGATAGAATTATGTGTATTTTTCAGATGAGTAAATTGAAATTGCGATTCAGAGTCTTAAGTGTCTAAACCAAGGTCAAGGCTGGAGCCAGTTTTCAAATACAAACTCCAAACTTCATGCTTTTGCCATTATACCGTGTAGAATTTTGAATTAAGATTTGCCTCTTTTAAAAAAAAGAGATTCTTCTCTGACATCCATCTATTTGAAAGTTTTGGTTACTAATAGCAGATACATAGCCCAGTAGGGTTTTAATTGGATTAGATCGTTTACTTTCTCTAAGACCATTGGGTTGCATTTTATGTGATAGGAGCTCTTTCCTCTGACTTAGAGGTTTCAGAAGGGGCAGAGTTTGGTTTCACACTTGAGTTCAAGTTGTGATTCTGGCTTTACCTGAAGCAAATATTGCCTCAGGTCTCACTTCTTCACTGGGTGTAAAGTGACTTCACTTCTTCAAGGCTTGGTTTCCCCAACTGTAAGTAGGGGGAATGATAGTTACCTGCTTTGCACATTTGTGGGAGAATTAAGTGAAGTAATGTACCTGACAACATCTATCACGTTTATTATGCGTTAACTGTTGGTAGTATTGGAAGGAGTTAATGGTAATTGCTTGCCTAAACATTTTCCTGTGTAACCCAAAGCACTTTTTAATCAGTATTATCACAGGATCTCCATTTATTGGGCCTTTGCTATGTTCCAGCAGGAACTTTGCTGGGCACTTTGTATATACTTCTCCATTACCACATTTATGATATTACAGAGTAATTACTTATTTACTGATTTACTTATTTCCTTGCAGGCAGGAAACCCCTTTCTCTCCTGTATCTCAAGCCTTTATCATAATGGCTTCTGGCACAATGAAGGAACTCATTAATGTTAAGGAAGTTAGCTTGACTTTTGTTCCTTTGTACTGCCTTTCCTCTTCTTTTAAGACCTAACTTCATTTGTGGGGAAGAGCTGTTCAAATGAAGCACAATATTGTCACTATTAAATTGTGAATTGCTGGGGGGACCAGGGTGGCTCAGTCAATTAAGTGTCTGACTTCAGCTCAGGTCCTTATCTCACTGTTTGTGAGTTCAAGTCCCATATCGCGCTCCGTGCTGACAGCTCAGAACCTGGAGCCTGCTTCAGATTCTGTCTCGCTCTCTCTCTGCCCTCCCCTACTTGCACTCTGTCTCTCTCAAAAATTAGTAAACATTAAAAAAATATTTTAAAAAGTTGTGACTTGCTTTAAAATATGTCTGTAACTAAAAAAAAATTTAGCTTTTTGTTTGTTTGTTTGTTTGTCCTAATTTGACACCAGCTGACTCGGAATATGTGTTAGTCTTTTTTTTTTTTTTAAGATAAATTTCTAGGATAAAAAGAACATATCAAGAATTGGAGTAGTTTGCCAAGCAAATTTACTTTGTATCTATGATTTCAAAGGACACAGTTACCTGACTCAAAGAAGTAAACTCTTTTCAGTACCTTAGTGTACATACATGTATCATATCCAAATTATTCTTAGGGACTTATTAAATTAGTCCTAAAAGGGTCTTATCTGAGACTTATATACAATGCAGTTTAAATTTTACTATAAAGGTAACAATTTTGAAACTTTATCCTGTGTTTTAAAAAGTCTTACCATTTCTGAATTTTTAAAATGCCAGGTTGACTCTTGCCCAATTATATGAATTAGAGAGATTTCAGAAGCATATTTTGAAAGACAAAAGATGATTTGTGAAGACATAAGTATTAACTTGTTCTTTATTCTAATCCAAAATTCTCTGTTGTTATAAGGCACATCATAAAAATATGTAAAAATACATCTATTTTTCTTTTTTAAAAAAACAGAACAATAAGGAAATTGAAGTGAAGGAAAATTAAGAGAATAAAAAAATAAGATAAATTCAGAGGTTAAGTTTGTGTTGAAAAGAATCAAGGGGCGCCTGAGTGGCTCAGTCAGTTAAGCGGCCAGCTTCGGCTCAGGTCATGATCTCATGAGTCATGAGTTCAAGCTCCGCATTGGGGGCTCTGCTGTCAGCACAGCCTGCTTCAGATCCTGTGTCTCCCTCTCTTTCTGCCCTTCTCACACACTCTCTCTCTCTCTCTCTCTTTCAAAAATAAACATTAAAAAAGAAGAATCAAAAGTTTGCAGTGAGATTCTGTGCTTTTTCTTTATACACAGAAGGCTACAGATGTGCCACTCATTTTCCTAGCAATATTACAAAGAGGGGACGCAGTGAATTACAAGATGCAGAGTCTATAAACTAAAGCAAACCAATAATGCAGAGGACAAAGAGTGTTAGTGGTTCATTGTCATAATAAAGTATTTGTCTTAAAGTAGACAAATATTCTGATACGTGGTATTCACGGGGTTTTTTGTTTTGTTTTGTTTTGTTTTGTTTTTTTTGCCTCTCCACTTTGCTTCTCATTCATGAGATTTTTAATAAATATGTATTAGGAAGATCTCTGTATGCAGGAAAAAGAGAGGGAGAAGCTTAAGAGGCATGGCATGGAATGCTGCTTGACAGTGTCATACATTCATAAGATGTCCTTGAAGATGGAGCACAGAACAGAGATCAGGGAAATTTTGGCAGCTGCGGTTGGGAAAATAAATGGCTGTTGTGTGATTGGGCAGATCCTAAAAGCAGGCTCCTGCTCAGACCATGTAATTAAGAAAAGTGGGAGCTTTTTGTCCAAGTGCAGAATGTTCATAATATCAGAGTTTGTCAGCAGGAGCTTTTAGAACGGATCAGTACTTTTCACTCCCTGATCCAGGGAACGGTTTTCTTATAAATCATCTTCTCTCCTTGCTGTCCTCCTGAAGGTTGCTGCTGGGCGATAAGGCAGACTTAGATTGTAACCTTGCTAATACACAGTGATTTAGGTGAAGGAGAGACTGAATCACAGGCCATTTCAAGAAACGCGATTTTTATTCACCTGGGCTCCTATGTGTCCTCTAACGTAGGGGCAGAGTGTGGCTGAGGAGAGGTCCCGCAGGATGGCCCTGGGAAGGAGATGGAATCGTTTTTAATATTGTGACTCCAAACTGGTTTGAAGGATCTGGCGTTTTCTTTCATTTTTAAAAATAACTTCCTTTCATATTATAAAAGTGCTGTATTTTCATTATAAAACAAAACCTTGGAAAATAAAGATAGAGACAAGTGTAACAATCACCTATAATCCCACCCTTTATTGTTAGTATTTTTACTTTTCCCTCCTACACTGTGCATGTTTATATAATCAAGATAATTTTTATTTCACTTTTTCCTACTTTATCATACACATATTCTTCTGTTATAAAACCCATTATAAACATAATTTTAACAGCCGCAGAATATTGTGTCATAAAACTATACAATAACTTACTTAGTCATCCCCCCTTGTTGGGCCCTTAGGTTGTTTCCATTTTTTCACTCTTCAAGATATACTTTTTATAATATACTTTATGATGCATACCTTTGGTCTTTAGAATTTTGGATGCTTTTCTGAACTTCAGAATGGATCCTTGGGTCCAAGAATATGAACATAAGGTTCAGAAATATTGTGCCAATTTATGTTTCCACCAATGTGAATGAGGGACTATTTCACTGTACCTTAAAGCTTGACAGTTGCAAACCTTAAATTTCTGTGTTCTCTGTGAACAAGTTGTCCACAAATAATTCAAAGACACTCATCTTCCAGCCTAGGTCTGCATTCTCAGGAACACTGTTATGCTAGAGTCCAGTTTTACTCACATCCATCTGCCTTCCCGGGGGTGTCCAGGATGAACGGTGGTCCCAAATAGCTCTCTGAGGTAGTGTGAGGGAAAAAGTTCCCCTATCAGGTCAAAAAGTTCTTTTTTCTAATGTTTCCTTCTTTTAAAAAAAAAAAAAAGAAGAAAAAGAAAGAAGGAAGGGAAGAAAGAAAGAAATTCAGAAGAGGAAGACATTAAAAATAAAATGTCAAGTGTGATAAAGTAATTTTCAGATTTAAAACTCCCCTATCAGAATGATGTTCAAGATTCTTTCACTAACAAACATGTAGATATAACATGATACTATGTTAATTGTCCACGGGTCTAATTTGCCATGGCCTCATACATCGAGGTGCTGAGAACTGTTTATTTCACTTAGTATCTTTAGCTTCAGTATGCCCCCAAATAATCTTTTCTCCTTTGAATTGCACAATTGGAAGAACCATTGGCATTTTACAATTCTTAACAAAGAGAAGGTTGTCCTGTATAGATTTTTCTAGATACTAACTCCCTCTATTCCCCTTCACTATCCTCCCCATCCCCACCCAGCTTTGTTAAGAAAACATATAAATTTTCAAAATAAAAAAAACATTGTTTGTATTTCTGAAGAATTTTTATTTTTTTTCTTTCATAGTTTATTGTCAAGTTGGTTTCCATATAACACCAAGTGCTCATCCCCACAAGTGCCCTCCTCCATGCCCATCACCCCTCTTCCCCTCTCCCCCACCACCCTCAGTTTGTTCTCAGCATTCAAGAGTCTCTCATGATTTGCCTCCCTCTCTCTCCCCAACTATTTTTCCCCTTCTCCTCCCCCATGGTCCTCCGTTAAGTTTCTCCTGATCCACCTATAAGTGAAAAGATATGGTATCTGCCTTTCTCTGCCTGACTTATTTCACTCAGCCTAACACCCTCAGGTTCCATCCACATTGCTACAAATGGCCAGATTTCTGTATTTCTGAAGAATTTAACCTGAGTGTACATTAACACAAATTCAGAGGTGTGACACCATGCTGCAGATCATGATACAGGTACATAACAGCACATTGCAGCACATTGCTTTGTTCAGCTGAATCTCGGTGAGTTTGCTCACACTCTGAGCCACTAGCCAAGCATTTTATAAGTATACAATATTTATGTTTACGTGAATTGTGCCATTGGCTATTGATTATGCATTTAATCAGAAGATAAGCTTAACTTGGGGTGCCTGGGTGGCTCAGTCAGTTTAAGAGTCTGACTCCTGGTGGGTTCAGGTCATGATCTCACTGTTGGTTTGTGAGTTCAAGCACCACATTGGGCTGCAGTGGACAGTGTAGAGCCTGCTTGGGATTCTGCCTCTCTTCCTCTGCCCCTCCCCCACTCAAGCAGGCACGTGAGCACATGCACACTCACACTCTCTTTATCTTTGTATGAAGATGACATACCTATCATCAGAGCTGGTTCCTGTTCCATCCGGTACCCATAGCTCATTATGAGACATTGTGGTTATTTTGTCCACATTAAATATTCAGAATTTAGAAGCTTAGGGGGTTGGATGGGAAAGGAATTGTTTTCCAATTGATTTTTTTAAAAGTTTTTATAATGTTTATTTTTAAGAGAGAGAGGGAGACACAGAATCTGAAGCAGGCCGCAGGCTTTGAGCTGTCAGCACAGAGTCCTACGTGGGGCTTGAACTCACAAACCATGAGATCATACATAACCTGAGTCGAAGTCAGCTGCTTAACTGACTGAGCCACCCAGGCACCCTCCAATTGATTTTTTATTGGATCTAATTTTTTGCAGAAAGCCTGAAAGCTTGGCCACAAAATTGTATTTATATTGAAATGAAAACATTTGTGCTTTTCCAGTATGTCTTTAACAAAGAAGGCTTATCAAAAGTTTGAGATGATCTTCATTTTGGAAAAAAGCACTGGATTGGGATTACAGGGGGTGGTAAAAGAAAGGTTTCCTCATCTTTATAATGAATTGGATAGTCAAGTCATCCCTTGGCTCTGGAAAGTTTGCTGTAAAAGTCTGTTAAAACCAAGTACCCAGGGGTTTTACTAGGACTGCCCCAGGATGAGCATACCAGGAAATCATTTTAGGCCTAAACTGAAGCCCTAAGGAAACACTGTTAAGATATACAGGAGACCAGTATTTATTTAGGAGGAGAAATGTGTGCGATGCATCTGGGGAGGAAGATTAAAAACTTGAATTTCTGTGAATTTGAGAATAATGCCTAAGAGAAATTAAATTTTGATTATACTTTTCATATCCATGCTGGCCCTGCTATTTTAAGTATTAATGCCTCTTGTTCTCTCCAGCGACTGCTGAGTTTTTAAAAACCCTGACTACCTCCACTGAGAATACTTTTGGCATGCCTGGTATTCCTCTCCAGTGAAGAAGATGCTGTTTCAAAGGAGTAATGCCTCAAGCTTACCTCCTTGTTACAAATAGTTAATTATTTGTTTATCTGCCCTCCTTTTCCATCCTTCTAACTTGAACCCTCTAAAGGCAGGGACCAAATTAGTTTTGTTTCCCGTATTCCTAGAACAATGCCTTGGTCTATAATAGCATTCAATAAACTTGTGTTGAATTGAACACACTTGTTTTAAGGATATGCCGAGAATTTATTACCCCATAACTTCCTAGAGTAAATAGGTCTTTCAGGTTATTTGTGCATCTACCCAAAGGTACTATTAAACTGTCAGCATGCTTTCCCTAGTTGGAATTAAATATTTTTTTCTAGAGTTTTCTAGTTACCTTCCAGCAGAATTAGGGAAACTTGGTGCAAATGGTTTTGAGGAACAGGAGTGCAGTCTTCAGCCAGATTCTTCTGCTCCAGGGGGCTTTGTGAGTCCTCACTTGTAATTTGGGGGGAGAGGAGGTGCAGGGTGAGTGTATTCCCAAGTTACCTTTTCTTAGAGTGATCAGATCATCAATCTCAGCCCCTGCTCTTGGGCCCCATTAATAACATGTGTCTCCTTCCCAGTTGAATCATAACCAGGAAAGCATTGCATTTAGAGAAAAATATTAATCTGAAGGGACTTGAGCGAATTAAAGCCTTTTGAAGAGAAAGAGGGGATAGTATGGATTTTTATGAGCTGATGGACAAAACTTTTTAAAAATCTGAAATTGGGGGGTTGTAAGGACATTTTTAGTATCTTTAATGGAGCAAGAAGAGAAGTGAGGAATTATTCCTAAAAATAATATCTGTCTTCAGGAACACAGAGCCTGCTGTGTAATTTTCTAACTTTGGGGATTTGTTTTTCAGGCTTCTGAAAGGCGGGTGAGATGCAGTAGTCTGGGCTGCACCACCAGAGTCTAACATACTGCGTGTCAGGATTTTATAAGGGTTAAGTGGGAAATGCCTACAAAGAGAATTAGGACTTTTATTTTTGTTCTCATGAATAATTTAAATCTATTTCTTTAATGGTTCGATTCACTGACTGCCCTTGGTAAACATTATTCTTCATGCTCTCGGGAGCGCTTGTTCTATTACATAAGGGTTAGCCTTTATATATAAATTTTCAAAAGTCCTTCTGACATGGTAAAAGAAAACACCTTTAAATACTCATTAAAATATTGAATAAAATACGTGTGTGCGTGTGTCTCAGATGTACACACCTGAGACATGTTTGCAATCAGTACACTCCATCTTTCCAATTTCTGGGAATGCTGACATTTAGAGGGCACTGAAAGTAGAGGGGAGACTATTTGGAAAAGAAGCATCATATTCCTTAACCTTCTTAGGTTCTTTTCTCTTGATCCTTTTGCCCAAATTGAGCCTTGAGGCCACCCCTCCACCGGAAAACCAGAAGTTGAGAACTGCCATGATAGGAGTACAAAGGCCCTGCCCTGGGCTCTTGGATGATGAATGTCAGTCTTGAGTTTTACAATAGCACAGGTTCCTGTAACATAAAGTCGTAACCCTTTATGTGTCTCATGAAGTAAACCCTGAGAGTGAAAAGTAGGTTAATATATGTAAATGCAAGACCATGCAGTTTATTGTGGGACTGCATTTTTTTAAATATTTTTATTTATTTCTAGGAGAGAGAGAGAGAGACAGCGTGAGCAGGGGAGGGTCAGAGAGAGAGGGAGACACAGACTCTGAAACAGGCTCCAGACTCTGAGCTGGCAGTCAGCACAGAGCCCGATGTGGGGCTCAAACCCACGAACCGCGAGATCATGACCTAAGAGAAAGTCGGACGCTTAACCAACTAAGCCACCCAGGCGCCCCTGTGGGACTGCATTTTTATGGGAAATATTAGAGTAAGGCCACAGTATGGTGGACAGGATCGGTGAGGGGACTGCAGTAGGGCCTCCAAGGTGGCTCTCTAGTACCTGGGACAGTAACTGTCCTTAGTTGTGAAGAGGAGGACCAGCCCTATAACTCTAACCTGACTTTCCCCAAATTTGGATAGATGAAAGCCTTGTGAAGAATGAAAGACATAGGAAACTGTGAAGAGTCTATGAGCTGATGGAAGAAATATTAAAGGAGACTTTAAGTACATTTTTAGAATTTTACAATAGACTTGTTTAATATACTTTTTTAAAAAAAATTTTAACGTTTATTTATTTTTGAGAGAGACAGACACAGAGTGTGAGCCGGGGAGGGTCAGAGAGAGAGGGAGACACAGAATCTGAAGGAGGCTCCAGGCTCTGAGCTGTCAGCACAGAGACTGAGGCGGGGCTCAAACCCACAGACTGTGAGATCATGACCTGAGCTAAAGTTGACTGCTTAACCAACTGAGCCACTCAGGCGCCCCTTGCTTAATATACTTAAAGGACCTTCTGGCCCTAAGACATGCTTGCTCTCTCCCCTGATATGCAGATCCTTCAGCAATAAATATTTGTTTGGTTAATGAATTAATGACTCCAAGAACAAGAAATTATATGAAAAGAATGATTTGGGAAGGAAGGGAAGTTTCTGCACTTTGATTGTATTGCTACTCTTAGAATCAACTGGAGGATTTCAATCTGGAGACAAAGGATTGCCTTTAGTGTGCCTAAAGTGTGTGTGTGTGTGTGTGTGTGTGTGTGTGTGTGTGTGCGCGTGTGTACACATTTTTCTGGGGAGAACGGGCAAAGGCATTCAACAGGTTCTGAAGGAGGCTCATGTCAGCCAAAGATTCAGCCCTCCTACTTTAATGAATGCCTCTTACAATCTGTATTTGAAATAATATCTAAATGTATGCCTGGCATATAGTGGGTACTCAGTAAGTGTTCTGCCCTCTTTTGTTATATGTAAGATTGGGATGACATTAATATCTTTTTGGCTTTTTTCTTTGTACTTTACAGGGTTGTTTGAGGGATCTAGTGAACTACTGAACATGCAAGGACTTTCATTCATTCAGTAGTCCTTTATCCAGAACTTACATTCATCAGGCCTTATTCTACATGCAGGAGATGCCATAATAAACAAAGCAGATGTGGTCTCTGTGCTATGGAGCTCAGATTTCAGGTCACCATTCTTTGTGAACTATAAAGTGCTATACTCAATAAAGTATGAAGGTAGATATGTCTCCACACCTCTATTCAAGGGAATTTTTATAGTATGGCCACCTCACTGTCTCCTCCCAGGAAAGGAGAAGTAAATTCTCATATAAATGTCCATTGTCTGCATTGTCACAAGAGTACTCAAGTGAGGTAGTCTGTAGACCTTGGCTCAAGTCCCATTTCCTGCTCTAACTAGCAGTGTCACCCAGAGCAAGTCATTTCCCCTTTCTGGTCCTCAGTTTGCTCATCATTAAAATTATGCGGTTGGGCTCTGTGGTCCCTAATGTTCTCTGATATCTGTCATACATTGTGAACTCAGTGGGGGTCAGCTCTTTGTCTTTGTTGTCTCTGTATCCCCCGGGCCCAGCACAGTCCCTGGCACTCTGGGGCTCCATCTCTGTTCACCTGGCATTCTCAGATCTAGCCGTAGTGGAAATAAACCCTAATTTTATGTGCATCTGACCTGACAAGTCCAGGAAACACTGTAGCAGATACCTGGGGGGAGAGGGGGCAATAATAAAAGATGGGATATCGCAGGTAAAAGGCTATGGGGAAGGACTCAGGATTGTGACAATGGAGACACTACGATGGGCTATTTTTTTCAGGAGCACCTTAAGAACAAGGCTGAGCCTGGCCTCTGCTTCTTACCTCCCTCCACAGAGATAAATGTCCCTGAGTGGTGATCCAGCAGCTGCATGTCTAAGGCCTTCCCTCTTGCTTTTGTTGTATATTTTTCTGGGGGAAAAAAATGGTGGGAGGGGTGAATGCGTTGAGTGTGAATAATTAGTCATTCAAATCATTGACATTTACAATGACAGGATTTGAGTGCCTGTGTTATTGTGCACTGCTCTAATAGTTTATCCCTGAAATTTTCTGCCTGTATAATGTTTCTTAAAATATATCACAGGAACATAAAAGATTTAATGCGGTGCTTTGTACAACCATTAGAGTTGAAGTCAACTGAACCTCATCAGTGCTCTATCTTAGATGCTCACTGGAATTCTACTCTTAATTGCCATTGAGAAGAGAGAAGGAGGGCAAGTCAGTTTTGGAACCTGGTCAGCTGCAAAGTTGGCCATGAGACCCACACAGATTGTTTCATAAAAATACATAGTCACACTTGAGTAACTGATATATTTATTTGCAATGAAAATTGTACTGTTAGAATATCAAAGGCTTTAGCCTGGGGAAGGAAGTGTTCTGATCTTGCAAAGCCAGGCTCTACACTTATTGGATGATATACTTCCTGCTAACACACGTTTACCTCTGGTCTGTTTTCCAAGTTGAAGTTACAGGTGTCTTCTCTTTAAAAAGGTCATATGACATTAAAAAATCACAGTTTAATATTCTTGGGTTCCATATCTTTAGACCTCGGCAACTTCTCTTGTTTTCCAAGTAATGTTTTAAAATCCTCTTGGTTCACTTGTGTGTCGGATTTGATTCTGACATTTTACATTTGTGATTCCTTTTTTTAAGCCTGTCTTATATCCTGGGATCCATCATTAAGATGAGTGAGGGGCCTTATTATGTAATACGTGTTAAACATTTGCAAGTTTTTCTCAGCTTTAGCACTGTACCTTTTTTTATTGAGCAAACTCTATGTGTATGTGTTCATTTTCATCAGTTCCTTCTGGATACACCAAAGGGTAATTGTGTAGTGTGTGTGCAGAGCAAAGAGAGCTCCACCTCCATAAGCCAAGGATGACTTGATCTAATTTACAGGTTTGGTTGGTTGGAGTAGCTCAGTACTGAATATTGCATCTCATGGATCCTTTTCAAAAGTTTGGGCTCAGTTAGGGTTGTCTGATCTACAGATGGGGCTCTAGTCCAGGAATCAGCATAATTTAGGAAATGCACAAAAGATGTAGGGGGATCAGAAAGATGACTGGGGAATTGAAATGACTTTACTGCAGACTCGGTACTTCCTAGGTTTCTCTGGAGCAAGAAAACCTGTGAGATGTTCACATGGACAAGTGCTGGCTTTCACCACACATGTCTGCGAGGCTAGTATCCAGTGAACAAAAGATGAACCTGGCTGTTAGGTGACCTTTAACAGTGTTGGTCCCATAGAATCTCAGCATGCTGGGTATGATTTACATTCTTCTTCATACTCCATCATTAATGTCAAAAACGCTGCCTCGGTGCCGGATATTTTCTAGGGGTTTGTGGGAGAGCCATAAGAAAGGTAACCTGACAGGGGCTCCTGGGTGGCTCAGTCCATTAAATGTCTGATGTAGGCTCAGGTCATCATCTCACGGTTCATGATTTCAAGCCCTGTGTTGGGCTCTGTGCTGACAGCCTGGAGCCTGCTTCAGATTCTGTGTCTTTCTCTATCTCTGCTCCTCCCCTCATCTCTCTCTCTCTCTCTCTCTCAAATAAATACACATTGAAAGAATAAAAAAGAGAAGGATAACCTGACAAATATGGAGAGCAAGGAAGGTGTTATAAAGATTGTGAGACTGGCACTTTTACCATCAAGTCAAAATGTAGCAGCTGGGTAGCTCTGTGGTTCTGCCAGCCCCGCCTTCTGAACCAGATAAATTCTGCTTTTAAGTTTCTTATCAAGTTGGCAGTGCTCCTTGTGTTTGTTGCCTGGACACTTAGTGAGGCAGTGAGACGACACAGCAAATGGAGACACAGCTCAGGCCCAGGAGGCCCAACAGTTTGGCAGAGCAGAAACCTGCCTCCCCGCCAGGAGCCGTGATGATGCTCTACGACCTCATCTCCATTAGCATGTGCCTCCCTTGGGCACATCTCTCTCATTTTTTCCTGGACAGAGCTGCTGACTAGGCTGTGTTGGTGCAGTTTCTATCAGTGCTGAGAAGAGCTTTATTTAAGATTCTTCAGATGGGGCACTTGGGTGGCTTAGTCCATTAAGCATCCCAAGTCTTGATTTTGGCGCAAGTCATGATATTGTGGTTCATGAGTTCAAGCCCTGCATCAGACTCTCTGTCCCATAGAGCCTTCTTTGGATCCCCTGCCCCGCCCTCTTTCTGACCCTCCCCTGTGCCCTCTCTTTCACTCAAATAATAAACATTTAAAATAAAAATAAGATTCTTCTCAGAAACTCTTTGTTTTATCCTTGCTGTCTCAACCAGCCTTCCAGAATCCCACAGTTGACCTGAATCCAAGAAAAAATTTCTGACGATGTGATAAGTGGAGCCACTTAAGTTACTTATGATGGTAAAGATTCTTAGAAGGTCCTCACCTTCCTCAGTCTGCCTTATCTTTCTGACTCCTCTTGAGACTTCTTTTTTCTTAATTTGGTTTCATTTCACATTTATGATCATTCAGAAGAGAAAATAATTAAAGTAACACCTATATAGGGCATGATGAAAAATAACAGTCATGATGCCTCCAGGCATTCTTTCTGAAGATAAGCCTACACAGGAGGCTTTATTCCAATTTACAAAGAGGAAACTGAGGCTCAGAGTATTGATGTAACCTCCCTGAAATCACATAGCTAACAAGTGGTGGAGCTGTTGCCTTGACTAAAAATTTATTCCTTTTTTACTTTATAACTCTGCTTCAATGAGAAAGTAAGCACACAAAAAAAAACACCAAAGCAAGAAAGTCCCGAATGTTGATAAGGATGTGCAGCAACTGGAACTTTCATACTCTGCTGGTGGGAATGTAAATTGGTGCAACCATTTTAAAAAGATACTGACAGTGCCTACTACAGCAGAACATACATATACTCTATGACCCAAAATAGACTCCAAGGAATATTCCAAACAGAAATGTGTGTGTGTGTAAACCACAAGACAAGTACATAATCCTCATAACAGCATTATCAAAATAGTTAAAACCTAGAAACAACCCAAATGCTTATCAACAGTAGAAGAGATAAATAAAATGTGATTTAAAAAATTTTTAATGTTTATTTATTTTTGAGAGACAGAGGCAGAGTGTTAGTGGGAGAGGGGCAGAGAGAGGGAGACACAGAATCCAAAGCAAACTCCGGGCTCTGAGCCTGACACAGGGCTCAAAACCACGAACCATGAGATCATGACCTGAGCCAAAGTCTGACACTTAACCAACTGAGCCATCTAGGCACCCCAAAATGTGATTTTTAAAAATTGTTTTAATGTTTATTTATTTTTGAGAGAGAGAGGGAGAATGGAGGAGGGGTAGAGAGAGACAGAAATACAGAATCTGAAATAGGTTCCAGGCTCTGAGCTGTCATCATAGAGTCTGATGTGGGGCTCAAACTCATAAACTGTGAGATCATGACCTGAGCCATAGTCAGACACTTAACAGACTGAGCCCTGAGATGCCCCTAATTTTCTTAAATGTTTATCTATTTTTGAGAGAGAGAGAGAGAGAGGCAGAGAGAGGGGGAGACAGAGGATCCCAAGCAGGCTCTGCACTATCAGCACAGAGCCCTATGCAGAGCTCGAACCCACAAACCGTGAGATCATGACCTGAACCGAAGTGGGATACTTAACTGACTAAGCCACCCAGTTGCCCCCAATATTTTTATACACAGGAATTCCCTATAGCAGTGGAGAAGAAGAAACCTACCACTATATCTAATGACATGGATGACACCCAGACATAATGTGTGAAAAGACATAAAAGAATACATATTGTGTGATTCCATGTATTTAAAGTTCAAAAACAGATAAAACAAATCTCTGAATTAGAAGTCAGTTACCTTTGGGAGGTGGTGTGAATGATGGAGGTAGGGACACAAGAAAGGCTTCTGGGATGCTAGTCATGTTCTATATCATGATCTGAAAGGTGACTACTCACATATGAATTGTGTTCTCTTTGCAAACATTCTTTGAGTTGTACCCTTAAGATTTGTACACTTTACTACATGTGTATGATATAAAAGTGCTTATCCCCTAGAAATTCTCTCAGTAGACAAATGGTGATATATAATGGAAGTTGTTAGTTATCAGATGTCTGCTAAGCTTTGTTTTCCTTGTCTACAAGATGTAGAGAATGTGAGAATATGTCTCATTGCCTTCTTGTGAGAAGTAAGTGAGACAATACATGTCAGATGACTGGTAGAGTTACTTTAATAAATATCAATGATGGGGATATCTGGCTGGCTCAATCAGCATAGTATGCAACTCCTGATTTTGGGGTTGTAAGTTAGAGCCCCATATTGAGTATGGAGATTACTTAAAAATAAAATATTTTTTAAAAATAAAAATAAATTTCAGGGATGGTGAATTACATTCCCACTACTCTTCAGATGGTTTCTGTACATCATGTCACCACCTTGCAAGATAGGTGGAATGTTCCCATTTTACAAGTGAGGAAAACTAAGGTGCCTGGAGTTGAAGTCCCTTACCCAAAGTCACACAGCTAGTGAATAGTAGAGCATGATTCCATTTCCAGAGAATTGATCAATTAAAGAGGCAATGGAAGTCCTATCGTGAAAGACTAGTAAGGGATGATGATTGGATAAAATGGAATAGGGGGACTACTGGGCTGCATTCAGGGCCGGAAAACTGCAGGCCCGGGCTCTGCCCCAGTTTCTTGTGATGACAGAATTCACTAGATGTCTCTGGAATTCATCTCAAACATGAGAATTTTGCACTAGATTTTACTAGATGTTATTTCCTTAAGGCCTTCTGGTTCTGCAGTGTTATGATTCTCCATGTTTGTCATGCCATACAGGGCCTCTACAACCAGACACCATGAGCTTAAATCCATCTTCCATGTAGACTTTATTCCTGCTTCATCTTCTTAGTACTTTCCCTCAATCCCATCCTATAAAGTAGGACTAATTGTTCCCCTAATGCATGCCATGCCCATTGTCCTACTGTGAGCCATTTGCCTGTCTGTGTCCTCCATGGACTGTAATGTAAGTAAGTTCCTTGAGGCTAGCAACTAAGATTTATTTATCTTTTTTCCCATGCATGCTGCCTGGAACAGTTCACACATTTGTGGAAATTTTTGTTTAATTAAATATTTAAATCCACAGACAGTCCTTTTTGAGTAAAGTGTGAGAGGATAGCCTCAAGCTGTGTTGGACCTAAGGTAGAGACCTAGAGAGACCTTTTCCTTTATGGTCTTTATTTTATTAGAGGTCCATGAGAAACAGTAACGGAGTGGCTAGGCAGAAGAATTGTTAGATGACTTTGTAGCTCCTTGGCATGTGTTTATGAAATCTGAAGTTTGATGGGTGCTTAAGCATCAGTGAAAATCTAAACCCTTCCCGTACGAAACAGCCCCACTTAATTTAATGTCATTTTACTTTATGAGATAGTTAATAAACAGGTACTGTATTTGATCTTGCGAGCATAGACCTCTATATTTAGTTTTTCCGCTTTAATGGAACTATAATTTTAATCATGATTATTACTTTACATTTTAATTATAATTTGGTGTGGCTTAAGTATACATTTCTGAGAGTGATTGTGTAATGAAAACAGGAATTAGCTTTTCATTAACAAAATAATGGGAGAGTTCCCACTGCATTCTAGTCTGTGTTCAAAATCTATGGGCTGGCCTAAAAATAGCGAAGGGAGTTTAACATTTTGGTTAAAAACATGCTTCTAAATTGGATGTGTTCACAACCCCATCTCTTTTGCTCCATCTTGCTTTATCTTGTTTCCTTTCTTTTCAAAATACAAAATAAAATAAAATCTTGAAAGAGACTGTGTCTTTGAGATTTCAGGAGGCTTATTTTTATTATTATTATTTTTATTTAGATAATTAGCACCATGGAGCCACAGGTGTCAAATGGCCCGACATCCAATACAAGCAATGGACCCTCCAGCAACAATAGAAACTGTCCTTCTCCCATGCAGACAGGAGCAGCCACAGATGACAGCAAAACCAACCTCATAGTCAACTATTTACCCCAGAACATGACCCAGGAGGAGTTCAGGAGTCTCTTTGGGAGCATTGGTGAAATAGAATCCTGCAAACTCGTGAGAGACAAAATTACAGGTATGCTCTTCTTCAATATTCTAGGCTTAGGATCAGCAGCTATTTGTTCCGTTGAATGTGCAGACCTTGGCAGGAATGCGCACACACAAGGTGAATGGTTAATGCATCTGAGTGTCTGCAGCGTGTATCCTGCCTTCGAGGATGGCATGGGAACAGTCATAAGCTCATGCATGTGTATACACTACATAAAACCATTGATTTTACATAAAACCATTGGCAGATTGGTAGGACTGGAAAGCAGATGAGATTTTGGAGCTTCCTCAAGCTTTACGTTTTGTGAAATAACCCTTTGGTTTGATCCCCTTTTATTCTCAATCAGCCACCCTTACCCTTTGTTCTGTAGTTCTGAGTTCTGCCCTCTGCCCTCCTTGTACTCCACACCAGTTTGTATCTATTCCTTTCCTCTGAAGCATTTGGTTTGTGTGTGTCCAGTGTTCTTCCGTGTGTCTGAGACAGTGGGGGCTGTTTAATGGGGGGCTATTGTGGACCTTGGAAGGACATCACAACTACCCATTGTCCCTGGGGAGAAATAGGCTCTAAGGATGGCAGATTATTCTGGAATAAAACTACTCCGCAGTAGGAGGGAGAAGCCTAATGAAGATCTGCGTTTGAGGTATTTTGTTTTGTTTTGTTTTGAGGATACTCTTTGAGAAGTCAGAGACTTGTTTACTTAACAGTAACACAATACCCATAAAACTTCAATACTTGAAAATTTTAGTTTCTGATGTTTTCCTAATCAGCAACCATTTGCTGAAGACCTAATGTTTGCTGAACACTGATACTGTGAATCTTTGGGGTGAATTCCCTGTATCTTTTTGGAAGTGAGAACATTTCTTTAGAAATCTATTGGGCTATGTCATGATGGAGCACAGCTGCTAATCTCTGATGCTCTGTTCCTAAAATCATTGCACCCACCTGAGTATTTGTCAGTTTTGAGTGTGGACTTTTGTTTCCTTTTCGCTGGACAGTTTAATTGACAAGAAACTGGCCTATATAACAAAAAGGAAACTCTGTCATTAAAATAGGAAGATACATCACCTTGGTTTTAAGTCCAAGAATCCAGTGTATACGTGTGCATGTAGCTGTATGTGTTCTCCAGTTCTTCTAATTCACTTATAAATTTGCCTCCCATATAAATTAAGTACCTTGCAAGATCATAAAACTAAAATAACTGTTGAAAATAAAAGTCACATAACCCTCCAAACATAATTTCCTCATCTATAAAATTAGAAAATAATATTTATCTCAAAGGGCTTATTTTGAGGATTAAATGAGAGACCAGATAGTATAATGCCTATTGCATAGTGGTCTCTTAGTAAATGGGAGATGTTATTACAGAGGCAGGTAGTATGTTACAAGGAGAGTGGCTGAACAGAGAAATTTTATCAAGGTCTCCAAATAGGGCCAGAGCTTTGGTGATCTTATCTGAGAGCACCATACCACCCATCCTTTAACAGAACTGCCTGTCCTCTCAGACAGCCACTGTTTAGATTCCTGAATAATCTTTATATAAAGGATGATAATTCAAACAAAATTAAAACCAGTTAACCATATGATTCTTCCTCCCACTCCTGTATAGAAAATGTATTTTTGGTGTAGCCTTACCTTCTAAATAGGGACTCTGCCAGCTATATTAGTGAATATTATTAATCACCTCTTCAAAAGAATTCCCGAAGAACTGTAGTGAGATTTTTGAAAAGTACTGATTCATGGTGTTGTTCCTTGTTTTCTAAAGACACATGTTTAAACAAGCAGATTCCTTTACTGAAAGAATGCTAATTTGGTAGTTCACCGAGTAGATTTGAATAGGAGTGACAGCTTCGAAGACAGCCTTTAATTTGGTATACAAAACCAAAATTGTCAACTTTGGTTTGTTTAGCACCCTCTCCAGCACAAGCAGAGACAGTAGCATCTGAGCTTAAAGAAGAAGCTTATGGGTTGAAAGCAGAAATATAATTCAGACATAAATTCATAATTATGCACTTTTTAAATTTCAGAGAAAAAAAATTTATTTGCAGAGAACTTATGGGAATGAGGCAAAGAAATAGAAGAGAGACCAGAGATATTTGCCCTCATTTGGTAGCAGTGTTTAATAAAAGTAGAACTTGTGGTTGTAAAGAGTGCTTATTAAATTCTTCATTTACACTACCTAATTAATTCTAGCATTTTAAATTAACAGTGAAACTGGTCCCTGCTGTACCATTCCATAGATGCAGCATATTTCCTCCATCCACCAGTTGTTCAGGTTTAATTGACTACGCTAAAAGTCAGAGAAGGAGGGAGAGATAGGGCTGTGGGGAGGTGGGGAAGGAGTGAGAAGCGCTCTCTTGGAAGACCCTTTGAGGCCTACATTTAGTGTGAGGTGATAACACAGGCTGGGAGAGGCGAGGTGGAACTTCAGTCTGCTGCTGGTAGTTCAGAAGTCAGGGTAAATGACATCATAGGTATTTTTGTTGCCCTGATTTTTAACATCCCAGTCCCCCCTTTTCCTCCAACACCTCCTACAGATCTCAATACATCTCGATCCTGTGAAGTTTACAAGGAGTTCTAAATATCTAGTGGGAGGATTGGGGGGTGGGAAGTGGCGAAGAGATAAGAATTCAAGATTAAGATTTTCCAGCCCAAACCACTCCCTAAGAGAATGGATTCCCTTAGAAGGTTCCAGCTTATCAAATTAAGAGAGAAAGAGACATTCAGAGGAAGAAAAAGAGAGAGAGACTTACTGTTGATGGCATTGTAGGTAGTAGGCTTGGTTGGTTCCTGGCTGTGAATTGTGAATGAGTTCTCCATTTCGGAACACATAGAGGAAATTTGGGCATGGACTTAAGACATAATTGCTGTCATTTTCTCTTACTCTGTGCTAGGCACTTGCTAAGCACCAGACATACTTTATTTGATTTAACCCTGAGAATAGCCTCCATTTTCTTAGATGAAGACATTGAAACCTTGTGAGGTCAAGTAATTTCCCTCTGCAACACTGTTATTACCAGGTGGTGGATCTGAGGTTCACCCCTAGATTCCAAAAACATGATTTTACGGGGAAGTATGTGCAGGGTGGTCCTGCCTATATTAAGTGAAGATCCCCACCTAACCCTGGCTCCATAACTCAGTGAAACATTTTGATCCTTTGAGCAGCAGTTGCTGGCCACCCTCTGGAGATTCTACCTAATGCACCATGGCTTTAAACTAGACTCCTGTGTATAACAGGAGGCAAAGATAACAATATTTATCATCCTCTGGGGATACAACTCAGCCCTCAGAGTAGAACGAAATTTACTGAAAGTGCCAGGTTTAAGATTCTGTTACAGTGTTTTTGGACATCTCTGTTACTTATCTTCTCAAAGATATTAGATTTTCTTTTTCCAATTGGGAAAGGACACTTATCAGGATAATCTAGGTACCAGGGAGAGAAAACATGTCTCCCAAGTTGCTTTTGTGTGCAGCCGTGGATACGTGATGGCACAGGAAGCCAGGTTCTTCATTTTTCTCCTTTATCCACCTGCAGACTCTGCTGCTGGAGAGAAAGGGACGTGGTGTGTGGCCCGCAAGCTTTTGTGCAACCTCGGAACTCAGGCAAAAAACCATCAAACCCCTGGTAGAAATTATATTATTCCCACGAACTGCAAAGAATTGAATTAGTTTCTCATTTTTAATTATGTTGTCCTTTTGTTTTTTCAAGCTTTGAGATTGCATTAGAGATGTACAGTATTTTAGGGGGCGGGGGGGGCATGGCTTAGGCAGGATACAGTTAGGTGGCTGAGGGTATATCTTAAAGCTAGCATACCTGGAATGCTAAATTACTTTTTAATAACTGTCTATCTTGTTATCACTGCTCTCCAAAAGGAATAGAGAAAGGAGAAAAAAAGTAACAAAGAAAAATCCCCAGAAATGAATCCGTGTACAACAAACAGCTTTGATCTACCTTCTCTAGATTGTGTAATTTTTTGCATTATAGCGATCAAAAAGAATTATATTTTTACTTGATGTTACTCTTCATGTGCCCATACAGTGTAGGTTTGTTTTTTTTTTTTTTTTAAATCCCAATTCAGGCAGGTAAGAGCTCTGAAGGGAGGGTTTTGAGGACAGAGTGGTCCAAACTAAACATTATCCGCTATAAAGCTGAATATATGGAGTAACCAGGGCATGGAACAGACTGTAAGAACTGTAGATGGTTGAGAAACGGTGAGGTCTATGTTAGCTGGAGCTACTGGGAGAGGTTTGAAAGATGAGGTTAGGATTTAGGTAGAGGGAAGAAAAGCAAAGGTATGGAGCTAAAATTTCAGTCTAAGAACAAAAGCCTTTTTTATTCCTTTGTGTTTTGGACACAGGAAGTAGAGCAGGAACATGCGTCTTTGGAAACAGTAATCTAATTTGAAGCAGCATTGCCAGATGAAGTTAAGCATACCAAACAGTGAAGCTGGTTAGAGTTGCACCCTGCCAGACAAAGACCACATTTCCTAAACCTCACCTCTAGCCCATTTTTTTCATTTTTTTCTTTATAACACGTCTTTGGCTTCATTAATGTTATCATTCAGTGGAAAAGGCAGAACAAGGCAAAAAAGACCCTTCACTGCTGTAGACATCAGGGTGAATGCTTTCCCACCCACCACCTTTGTATCTGGAATCATATCTCCCAGTTAAAGGAACCAACTCAGTTTTGATTCAGTGACGCTGGGTAACTTCTGTTCTTTCTCAGATTGGTGAAAATGGTATTAATCCTCTGTGACCCTCTCAGTAAGTGACATGTGGGTACAACAGCAGGGGGTAGGGGGATTGTTAGGTCCCTAAGGTCAGGATGCATTGCATAGAATATCGTCTCTTCGGTTTAAAAGAGAAAGGAAAGTGAGGGCTGTGGACTGCTTTATGTTACCTTATATACTTTCAAGAAACTGAACTAGGGCATTATGAGTTTTACTTCTGAGATAACTTTATAAGCAATAAAAGACTCTGAAAAATCATAAAATATGAAAGTGCTTTTAATTCGTTCCTAAAATGTGAATTCAGCCCTAAGGTGAGTTTGTTGGCATACTTTCTTACAACACCCAGCCAAAAAAAATAATAGCAGCAGTTTTTGGATGTTTCTTTGTGCCTTATGTGTGTTTTGGGCATGGTATTCAATGCTTTAAATACAGAAGCTCATTTAAATAGTAAATTGGGATTTCTTGGAGACTCATAATAATAGCCAGGGTTTATTGCGCACTATATGCTAAGCATTGTACTGAGATGAATAGATGGAATTTCGTGTAATCCTCAAGATAGTTGTTTTACAGATGAAGAAACTTGGACTTAGGAACAATTGAGTAATTAGCCCCAGGTGATGTAGCTCCCAAGTGGAGGATCTGGAACTTGAACCCAGGACTGTCTGACTAATTGTGAGTTGTTCAATTTACAGTTTATCTTTGGCAGTTTCTCTAAAAATACTCAACTGACTTTTCCCCTTTAGAAACGAACTCAGCTTATATTACCTAGAGAATGAATACTTTTAATTTAGGGAAAATTCAACTAGAGTTCAAAATCTTTTGTTTCGGAATAGAGCATACTATGCATTAAAAAAATAATAAGTACTGGTGGTTTTTTAATTAAGCAGGTCACCATTTACCTGAACAAGAAAGAGTAGAGTGTTTTTTTAACTTCAGGTTTTATCTCTTCACAAACTACTCTTCACTATGTTTTCTTTTTCTTGATTTTCTAAGCACTGTATTAAAAGGGATGCTGCCTTAAATTTAAGCATAGTTAAAACCCAGTCTCAATTATGCATAACCCAAGAAAATCCCAAGATATTGATTAGCTAAATGAACTTTTCTACATGCATATTAGAGGGCTAGTGATGGGAAGGGTAGAGGAAATAGTAGCATTTATCAGCACATTTTGCTGCTGACTGAAAATGTGTTTGGTACAGTGCAACGTGTTTTTTGAATTCAAAGGAAAATCAGGCATATTTGCATCTGTCATTTTATTTCTCATCCCCCTGCAGTCATCTTACATGTATTCCACAAAGAAGAATGAAAGAATTTTGATTTGTGGACTTGGGGAGGGAAATTGATTATTGTTGAGAGTGAATGGAAAATATTCAGTTATGGAGAAGATTTGGCAGCCTAGTGGGGATACAGAATGGAAGAATAGGGGTCTCCCTTATTAAGGGGAACTTGGAGATGTCAGAATGTTAAGTGCAAACAGTAAACCATGTAATTATTGTGCCTCTTACACACCCATGAGGCAGAGACCGCCCATACTTTCTAATTAGGATCGGTTGGCAACTAAGTGGAGCTGTGAGGATTCAAATTCGTACAGGTACATTCTGCTTCTTTCGATATAATTCTTTTCCCAGGATATAGGAGTCAGGATTACAGACCAGGTATGGTTTCCTTTTGCCCCTTGGCTATCTTCCCCTTCATCTTCCTTTCCATATCAGATGGTTCTGCCCTGCTTCCAAACTCAGATAACAGTAGGAAAGTATTCTCATGTCCCAAGAGAAATGTCTCAAAGGATTTTTACCTGGGATGTGAATCAGGCCTGGTGTATTTTAAGGGTTTTCTATTTCTGTGCTTTAGCTGACTGTTTGGTTCATAGGACCAATTCCCTGTTCACCCAGCCTTCCCTCCTTCCCTCAGTACATACACAAACACCCCCACACACACTCCTTCCCTTACTCCCCCCCTTCTCTGTAGAATGACCTGGTTGATTGAGACTAGGAACTAAGCAGGAAGGTAATGTCAAACTGAAATTTCCACACATTATCTAAAAATGTAATTCATCAGCTTCAGGGTAGGAGGAGAGTGCTTTCTGAAATGTGTTAATGGGAAATTCATTTTTTCTTGTCTTCTGGGAGGTGTGGCAGGGTGATTTCTCTTTTCAGTCTGCCTCCCCCACCCCACAACCACCTCATTCCACATCTCCCTTACTGCTCTTAACTGATGAACTCTGTATCTGTCTTTATTCCTTGTAAGAACTAAAGATCTTTAAGTTGCCTTTTTATTTTTTCTACAGTCCCCAAATTGAGCTTTGATGGGAGAAGATATTTCTAGTTTGGAGAGAAGATAAAATTCAGATAGAGACCATATATTTGGATAAGGCTTTTACATTTGTAAAACATTTTCATTCAGCCAACAGTATTTATTTAGTGTATGCTCTCTCAGACCAAATAAATGTTATTCCCTTTCCTTCTCTTCTCTTAAATTCTGTATCAGGGTCTGTGAGGAAGCCAGAGAGAATAAGACATAGTTCATGCCCACACATTACTGCTAGCAGGGCAGTGATGGGGGAAGCTAGGACAAAGTATGGGATCCTGCAGCAGCCTATAGGTCTGGAAGGGGCTGGAATTTCATATCACTACACATCCACCTTTGCTATTTTGTTTGTGTGTGTTTGGGTGGGCGGGTGTTTGTTTTGTTTTTCACCAAGGTCCAAACTCACCCGTCCTGACCTTAGCTAGTAATTTCATTAACACAGGACTCATAACAATACAGTGAAGTTGGAGTTTTGATGGAATGCCTGCTATGTGTCAGTTACATATTATAAATGTTATCTCATTGAAGCTTTATGTCAGTTATGTATGATCAGTGGTATTATTCCCATTTTATAGATAAGGAAGCCAAGACTTAGAAACAGTTAGCTGGAGAGTGGGGTTAGATCTGTCTGACTCAAAATCTGTGATCTTTCTGTTACTCTATCACTCTGCCTGTGAATAAATGAATATGAAGAGATCAGCTATGGGTGTACAAAGGAGAAAAAGATGACAGTAGGCTGGGGTTCTCAGAACATGTATCAAATGAGCCTTGATCTTGGTAGAGAGGAGGTTATGGGAGACCAGTCCATGAAGAGGCAAGCAGCTGAACCAAGCTTCAGAGACATCTTCAAGGGATAGTGAATGGAACAGTCAGGACTATTCTGTGGGTAAGTGTTATTAGTGGCCCCTTTGTGTTGATGAAATAACTGAGGCTCAGAAAGGTTAAGTAATTTATCCAAGGTCACAGCTAATAAGTGCGAGAGCTGAGATTTGAACCCAGGTTTGTCAGACTCCAAAGTCTGTGTTTTTTTCTACTTTCCTAATAAATAACCTGACCTAATACAGAAGGAAGTGGACAATTTGCAGGCTCCCCACGGCGTCTATGATTTGAGGATCATTGTTTATCTTGCTGAGGTCAGGCACAAGTTCTCTCAGTGACTCTCCTTGCACCTACTTTAGTTTCTTGCTGACTTACAAGTTTGGTTTCCTTCTTGGCCCTTGTTTTGTAGTTGGATGTCTGGTGATATGTGAGGTCCCATTACCATTAAGTGGATACAGCTAGTTCAGTTAATTGCTCCAATTCCTATGGCTGCTAATGGAATTTCTCACCACAAACATCTTGACTAAGATTTAATCATTTTACTGGCGATATGAGTATAAAACATATAGTTAATAATCCCCAAAATTTCCCTTTCTGTCTGTTTTCAATGGCTTTGACATTCAGTACTTCCTCTGACCCTGTCAAAATAGCCAATATATTGAGGCCAGTGAGCCCCATAGAAGATTTGAGTCAAGAGCACTTGGCTTCTTCTTTTCCTTGCTCTTTCTTCTCTTTTTTCTTTTCTTTGCTTGCTGCCTGTCCTGCCTCCTCTTTTTACCTTTTTATTTACTTACGTGCCATTTGATTAAAAGAAGATTTGATTTGGCTTTGTAAGATAATATGGAAGAGAGCTAGAATTAAAATAGCCACGGGGTTTTTTAAAAGGCAAGGTTTTTAAAGCTTCCTACCCCCGTCTACAAAATGGGTATAGAATGAATGATAAAAGGAGAGCCAAAAGGAAAATTAAATGTGGCTAGGAGACTTTCTGAGAAGTAACCAACCACCTAGCCTAAGTTTTCTTTACATCAAGGAAAAATGGATGGTGACAACCTTGATCTCAAGTGGTAAGCAGGATCGCAGCCCACCCCACCCCCACCTTCCCCCCATACTCTTATTAGCCCACAGACCTCTGTGGAGACATTTGCCAGCTATAATACAGGATGGGATATGAAGCCTGAAATCACATACATAGAGTTTTCCTTTCCTCATCTTTCTAGCTTGAACCCATGTTGGATTGATTAACATGTTTTTTTCTGGCCAGGGAAGTCAGTGTCAGAGAGAGGCTGCCTGACTGGAGTCCCTGTTTTCACTGTTTTTGTAAATAATGTGCCGAAGGAAGTGTTCTGAAGTGGGCTTCCTTGCTCCTGCCACAAACTAAGGTATTACTGACCTCCAGGTCTCTTCAGCCTTCCCCTTTCCCCTCAAACCCTGAGGCTGGGCAGACAAGCACTTCAGTCCTCTGCTTACATCTTCCTGGTAAGTGTTCCTGCAGTGAGTTCTGGCAGGTTTTACAATGCCCAGGATTCTGAGCTGGACAGCACACAGGGAAATCAAATGTTACTCTCACTTTCTGGTCCTGACCCTGGAAACTGGAACTAGTCTTCAGCCACCTTTTCCCTTCCCCAGTGCCCCTTGCCAGTAAGTAGAGCCTTTCCAAGGAGGCCAACCACCCTCTAAGTACAGAAGAAATAGAGCACTACCCTAGAGCGCTCCACCATCCCCAACACATACACACACTCCCCCTGAAAGCTTCCCTCTCAGAACTACCAGACACAGTGCAGTGAACTCAAACCAGAAGTGAGACAGATATTGGGGCGCCTGGGTGGCTCAGCCGGTTAAGCGTCCAGCTTCAGCTCAGGTCATGATCTCACAGTTCATGCGGGCGAGTCCTGTGTCGGGCTCTGTGCTAATAGCTTAGAGCCTGGAGTCTGCTTTGGATTCTGTGTCTCCCTCTCTCTCTGCCTCCCCCCTGCTCGCGCTCTGTCTCTCTCTCAAAAGTAAATAAAACATTTAAAAAAAAGTGGAAAAGGCCTGTTACCTTTAAAAAAAAAAAGAAAAAAGAAGTGAGACAGATATCAATGAAATCTTGTGCCATCCCCCAGACACACACACACACACACACACACACACACACACACACACACGATATGTTATGTGCCTGGCCTTGGGTAAGTCACTTTTTCCTTGTGGACCTCCATTTTCTCAACGTACAATGAGAAGATAGGTCCTTACCCTGCCTTTTTTGCACAGTACTTGGAATTCAAACCAGCTGACACAAATGAAGGCACTTGTAAACTGAAGTAACCTATAAATGGGAGGGGCCCCTTCTGTTTCTTAACTGCTTTCCTCTTCTCACCCTGTGTCCTACCCCTGGGCCAACAGATGGATAAAGAGAGAGGAAAGGAAAAGTAGATATCTATCTGTTCCTGGTTCAGTCCTCAGTTATATAATTACAAGTAGGAAGTAGGAAATGCCATATGAGAAGGCAGGAAAGTAGAATGGGACCTTACATTTATTAAGCACTGCTGGATGCCAGTTGCTTTATATTTGTTATCTCATTTAATCCTGACCACAACCCTAAGCAGTAATAGCAGCCCCATTCTTTAGATGAGGAAACCAAAGCTCACGTTTGAAGTGACTGACCGAGCTGTCTGTGTACCCATGTCTGTCTGACCACATGCTGCTGCCAGTTGGAATAAGAGACTTTTCCTAAGAGAGGGTTCCTCGCATTCTTGCTATTTCATCCTGAATCTTGCATGTGGTTGTGTAGGATGTATTCCAGTAAACCTCAGAAATAGCTACGGTAATAATGAATAGCGTTTTAGTGGTTCTGGAAGATTATAAATGAAAGCCTTCAGTTCAGTATTTGAAAATGCCAGGATGATTTCCAAGATTGTTTTTAAAACCAGGCCACCTTTATGAGTGGTAACATGATAAAATGGAAGGGGTTCCACCAAGTTCTCATTCTAGCGATGGAACTTTCAGTGGATAAAACCGTTCTATGTCTCAGATTGTTGTACGTACAATGGGGATAACGACACTGGTTCTTTCCACCTTACTGTATGTTGACCAGAGATAAGCTACTAATGTGTTGGTAAGTCTTCAAAGTGCTATACCAATTCAGGATATTACTGTGGTCATCTAGAAGATAGGACATTGTGAGGAGGGGATTTATAAGGATAAAGCAAATACTAAACCCCTTGTGATAAGCTAGTTTTGCTTTCTAGTCTGCCTTCCAGATGTTTTGTTCAGTTATCTATGTACATCTCAACAAAAGCTGATTAACTGTCACAGACATCAGTGTCTAACTGTTATTAATGCTCAAGCTGATCAAATTACAACGCCACAGATCCTACTTGTGCTGTTAATATTAGATTTTGGATTCCGGTCTATAATGAATGATTTTTCCTCCATGCATTGGAAAAATTGGTTAGCAAGTTCATAAGAAAGTTTAATTAGCAGGCTGTTTGTGAAAATAGTGGTTGTGAGTCATCATTTAGAATGCTGAATTGTTCTTCTGTTCCTTGAGCAACCACATAGGATCCTTGTGTTTGGGAAGCTGGTGTCTGAACGCTGCCCACTTGAACTGCCCATGTAATAAACTAATGACAAAAACAGCACATTTTAAATCCCAGAGAGGAAGAGGAGGTGTAAAGCATTTGTGTAGTTGTGTGTGTGTGTGTGTGTGTGTGTGTGTGTGTGTGTGTGTCTTCCCGGGGAATATTGTGGACCTACTTTAATCTGGAATTGTGCTAGGCATGATAGCCTAGTGATTAAGACCTAGACTGCTTGTGTTAGCATACCAGCCTTACTAGTTACTAGCTGTATAACAGGCAAATTTTTACCCTTTCTGTGCCTCGGTTTTCTCATTTGTAAAATAGGGATATTGATAAGATTATTGTGAGCATCAACATATAAAACACTCAGAACAGCACCTGGTAAGTAGTATATAATTCTTACAGCAGTTCTGTGAGATATAGGTATTATCAGCCCTATTTTAGAGTTAAGGAAACAGACTCAGAAAAGTTAAATCACTTGTCCAAGGTCACACAACTTCTAAGTTTATCTACCCAGAAGCAAGTCTATGTGATGTCCTCTGAGAAGCAGAATCATAGACCGTTACAGTAAAAAGAGACCTTAGAACTGTTCTCTGGCTTCGGTTCCTTTTTCCTGTGGGCCCCTCTGGTATCTCAGGAATTATAGCTCAGAGCTGGGACCCACACCCCCAGGCTAGGGTAATTATATCCTGAGGCAGTATTCTGTCCTGTTTCAAAGAGTAGAGTTCATTTGAGAATCTCATCTAAAAGTCTTCCCCAAAGGTGTTTAATAGGTAATATGTTTTTTTAAAAGAGGTTCTGTGACCAAATGAGTTTGGGAAACTGAAGTGAACCAAGTTAAAAAGGGGTTTCTTTTTATCAGTGCTTTCTTTGAGTCTGTGCTAATGTGTTATAAATCTTAAAAGGAATGGTATAATACATAATTATATTATAATGGTATAATACATAATATTACTCTAAGAACCTTTCTTTCTCCAGCATTTTATTGACTGTCATTCTAAGCCAGGAGGGAGGAATGGAGCTCCATTAGGGATAAGTTTGCAGTAGCAGGGAAGGAGGCAGTTTGGGATAGTTCCTACCTGATGACCTCATGGTTTTGGTTAAGAAAGAGGTGGGATCCTCCATTACACATGAGTGGGCAAGCAGAGGCCTTGGCATCCTAAAAAGGTCTTACTGGCTCCCAAGAGAAACCAAATATGGTGCCAGATGGATCTGTCCCTTCGGCACCAGCACAGCCCCATCACACATTAGGCATTTTTGTTGAAAATTAGTACTGAGCATGTTCTGGGCATGATTTAAATCATGAATGCATTTGGTTTTCTGATTGTCAGGGTGACATTTCATTTTCCATTGCCCAAAAGAGCTGAGCCATAGAAGGTGTTTATGTTTTGTGATTCTCACACACATTCTTGGGCATTCCTTCATTTTCATCTCTCTCAGGTACTAGACTCAGTGTAACGATGCTGGTCACACTGCACAGAATAGCCATTCCCGAGAAGCACTTAGCTTAAAAATAAATAAATAAATAAAAATCAAAGAAGATGGATTCCCTCCTTGATTCCTACACTACAGACCCATTTCTGCATGAGTCCTTTTGTTCTTGGGTTTTTATTTCTTGATTTTGTCTTATTTCTTATCTGCAAGCTGACTGGTGATGAAAAGGGAAAATGTGCTTTGATTCTTGTTTCTTTTCTTTTCTTTTTTTTCCATGGATCTGGGGAATATCTTTTTTAACATTTGTCAGAACCAAACATGATTACGAGATTCCTGCCTGGTACTTCACTATCAGTGAACTCTCGATGATAGGGATGGGGTGCTCATCTCTGAATTTCACACAGCTGTTAGTGGTGAGTCCAAGGGCAGAGATCCCCAAGCCCTGACTTCACAAATGACACACTGACAAAGATTCTCAGACAAAATCTTTCTCCAGCTCTGCACAGACAAGTTATTTTTCTCACCTCCTTCATTGAGAGCCATGAATTTTCTTTTACTTTGGATAAAAGCAATTTTAATAGATTTGTATTCAGTTAATATTTATGAAGCATGTACCTTGTGCCAGGCCTTCTCACATAACTTATCTCATTTAATCTAACTCCCAACATGATATCAGGAGCCTCCACAGACGCCATGTACACAGTGTTTGATGGGAGTTTTAGAAGCCGTTGTATTAGTGTTACACCCAGCACTTCCTTTCACCCACAGATATTTCACCCACAGAGTCTCATTTTGCCCAAAGGCTAATTACAGTGTATGCAATTATACTAACCTGATGACTTTTTCTACCTCTTCTTCCTTTGTTGTTGTTAGACCATTGTCTAACATCAGTTGCATTTCTGGAATCACCTGTTGGTGTTGCATCCATTCTGGGTGAAAAGTCTTGTCTGTATGACATCCCGACTTTTTGTTGTATGTGAGAGTAAGCCAACCAAGAATTAAGAATTCTGGTTCATTTCTCTGGCTAGCTGGGAGTTTGCCAAAATCCTCCTCTTTTTGTTTCAACCCTTGTTAAAAATATGTTGAAATGTTTCACTATTCTTTCCTGTCGGTAAGAATATCCTGAACATAACTTAATTGAGTGTTGCTTCGATTAAGAATCTTTCATTGCCCCAAGGTCATCAGTCTGAACACTTGTTTTCATGTGATAAATGCTGAAGGGTGAGGTGGTTGTCACTGAGGTTTCTATTATCGCTGGTACATTACCTATTTTTTCCCTTTCGGCTTTTTTTTTAACTAAGTACTTGATACTAGCTTTTTATCTTATGAATCGCCTTTCTTCTCTGAACAGACAGAAGAAAAATAGGGTTCAGATTAGTTTCGTTTTGTCATTTGTTGAGGCATATTATTGAAATATATAGATCTGTCATTTGGAGCAACTTATTTTATAGGACAAACCAAAAGAGGTTTAAAAAAAAAACCCTCCTTTGAGAATTTGTTGGTTGGCTTTCTTTTTGGAATATTGTAGTTTTGTAACCGGTCCTTCCTGCTCTGGGGACTGCTGGAAATCATTTTAGATACTCTGCATTTCCGTGAACCTTACCTGAGTAACACAGGCTTTGTTTCACATTTACTTGAACAGTTTGGGTGATACCACCTCTGAAATCAGGAAACTCTATTAAAAGCTTGTTTGGACTGTAGAGCCAGATGGATTTGTGTCTTGGGCTCTGAGGCCTCTGGACATCAGTCTTGATTGTAAATGGCACTGATAATGCCTACCTTGTAGGATTGTTTCAGGGAGCAGATGAAATGATAGAAATAAAGCACTCAGCTAGAACTCAAATGTTCTCACCAAAAATATGAGTAAGTAAATAAATAAATAAATGTATTTTATCATTACACATCATATCAAATCATATCAAATCATCACGTTATACACTTTAAATATCTTACAATCTTATTTGTTGACTATATAGCTCAGTAAAGATGGAAAAAAATAAAGCACTCAGTACAGTGGCACATAGTAAACCCTCAAAAATAACTATTTTTACTCCTATTTCTTCACTTATTGAATTCATTCACTCATTCATTCATTCAACATAAATTTATTGAAACCCTACTATGTGCCAGACATTGGTCGTACCAAATTAATAAGATCCATGTCCCTGCCCTTGAGGAATTTCAGGTCCATTAAGAAATAGATTTAGTTCAGCAAGCTTATATTGAATGCCCACTGTGGGACAAGTGTTTTGCTCATTGCCATCTTGATGCCACACGATGAGTTCTCAGCTTCTAGGGAAATTACATCTACTTAGGAAGCCAGAATGTAGCCTCTGGAAATAACCTAATACTGGTTCAATGTAATTTTAAATACTTCAGGAATTCAAAATAAGGGAGACCAGGTCCTGTCTTTTTCAGTAGTGTTTGTTGTTGGCAGAAAGCAGACACACTCAAAATTTCAGATGCCTAAATGATTCCTGAATCTGTGCCAGAGGTATGGGGAGATGTCATATATACATCTGAGCCCAGATGCAACTTGGAGCAGTATTGACAGTTCAGGTTGATACCAACAATCACCAGCCTCCTGGAAGTAATGGCTGTAAACCGAATGACAGGGTCTCTCTCCTCAAGGGATAGATGCTCATGCTGTCCCCTCCTGCTGGAATGCCCTTCTCTGTCTATTGCTTGGCTATCTCCTATCAATCTTTCTGAATTAGTCTCAGAAATCCCTCTCTTCTTCTAACTGTCATAACACTGAACCATACTCTACTATCATTATTGATTCATAGGCCTGACTTTCTACTAGCCCATGAACTCCTTGCTTCTTCCTTTGTCCTCAGTTTCAGAATCTGTAGGACAGACTTGAAGATGATTGATACTAAAGTCCTTTCCAAGACTGTCATTCTGTGATGTACCAGATCCAGTTTGGCAGGCACAACCAAGTGAGAGGGTGGGAATGGGATACTTGAGGGGTTATATATTGAAATTAAATGGCAAGCATGAGGACTCAGAGATAGTACTAGAAAACCTAGCCTCTCTCAAAGTTTCAGGCACACTGTGCCATGGCCAGCAGGTGTTTAGCATACAAATGAGCATATATTCAAGAAACCAGGGCACAGCAAAAAAAAAAAAAAAAAAAAGTGCACAGGCTCTGGAATCAGAGGACTCTGGCTAGTATTCTGTAGCCAAATAACCTTGGGTATGTTACATCTATTTCCTGGGCCTCAGACTCCCCTACTGTAAAACAGGGATAGAAATGCTTGCCTCACAGTGATGAATCACTGGGTTCTACTCCTGAAACCAGTACTACACTATATTTAACTAACTTGAATTTAAGGGGCGCCTGGGTGGCTCAGTTGGTTAAGCCTCCAACTTCAGTTCAGGTCATGGTCTCACAGTTGGTGAGTTCAAGCCCCACATTGGGCTCACTGCTATTAGCACGCAACCTGCTTCAGATCCTCTGTTTCCCTCTTCTCTCTGCCCCTCCCCTATTCTCAGATCCTCTGTCCCCTTCTCTCTCTGCCCTTCCCCCACTAGTGCCCTTTCAGAGTCTTTCTCTCAAAAATAAATAAACATTAAAAAAAAAAAACACTAACAGAGCGCCTGGGTGACTCAGTTGGTTGAGCATCCAACTCTTGGTTTCAGCTCAGGTCATGATTTCATGGGTTCATAGGTTTGAGCCCCAAATCAGGCTCTGCATTAACAGTGCATGGCCTACTTAGGATTCTCTCTCTCCTTCTCTCTCTGCATCCACCCCTGCTTGTGCTCTCTCTCAAAATAAACTTAGGGGCGCCTGGGTGGCTTAGTCGGTTGAGCATCCGACTTTCACTTAGGTCATGATCTCGCGGTTCGTGGGTTCAAGCCCCACGTGGGGCTCTGTGCTGACTGCCAGCTCAGAGCCTGGAACATGTTTCAGTCTGTGACTCCCTCTCTCTCTGACCCTCCCCTGCTCACGCTGTCTCTCTCTCTCTCTCTCTCTCTCTCCTAGAAATAAATAAAACATTAAAAAAAATAAACTTAAAAAAAATTTTAAAGCTAACTTGAATTTAAATTAAAAAAATAGTACTTACATTAAAAAAAAGAAATGCCTGTTTCAGAAGTTGTAAAGATTTAAATGATGATATATGTAAAGTGTTTAGCTCATAGTAGGTGCTTAGTAATTATTCTCTATCCTTTTTATTTCCTCAGTTAGAAGTCAGGATAAACTGAAACAAGTTGGGAATGTTGGGTCTAAAATAAATAGAATTTAGCTCTTTCCCTGATGCCACCCAGTAGTGCAGAGGTGGAGGCTAGGGTACACTCAAGATTGGCTCCCCCTTGGCCAGGGAAGGCATTGTTGCTGGAAGTATAATGGACATTAATACTGCTCTACGAGAAATGTTGAAGACTGCCCTTATCCACGATGGCCTAGCACATGGAATTCACAAAGCTGCCAAAGCCTTAGACAAGCACCAAGCCCATCTTTGTGTGCTCGCATCCAACTGGATGAGCCTATGTATGTCAAGCTAGCAGAGGCCCTTTGTGCCGAACACCAAATCAACCAAATTAAGTTTGATGACAACAAGAAACCAGGGGAATGAGTAGGCTTCTCTAAAGCTGACAGAGAGGGAAAACCCCATAAAGTGATTGGTTGCAGTTGTGTGATGGCTCAGAACTGTGGCAAAGACTTGCCTCAGGCCAAGGATGTCACCAAGGAGTACTGCAAATGCAAGAAATGAACAAATAAAAAACTTACCCCTTGTTCCTCAAATAAATAAATAAAATATAATTTAAAACCTTTCATCTTAGCATTACAAGGATCAGTCAATCTTGCTGGCTGCTGCCCCATTCCCTGATAACAAACATTGGTCTCTGCATGCTTCTAGTCATGGTGCCCTTACCACTTCACAGGGTAGCCATGCTCTCATCTGTCATTATTAGAAACTTCTTCCTTTTACCAAGGCAGAAATATACTCCCTCACTTTCTTCTCCTGGATCTTTATTCTCTCCCTTGGGGCACCACGTGACAGGCCTACCCCTGCTTTCCCATGACAGCCTTTCAAATACTAGAATTGGCTCTGAGCACCTCTAGAGTCCTCTCTCCTTCAGACTGAAGACTGCAGGTCTTTCAGATGTGTCTCATGGGACTAGTTCCTCTGGACATGGGTAAGGCCCTGGTGTAAAANAAAAGTTTGCAGCTCTTCCTAGTCCCTTTCTGCATGGTATATGGGAGATTGAGTGGGTTAAGAGTATGTACATATGCATGCAAATAGATCATATTCATCTATTCACCCAACAGATATTTACTGGATATTCAACAGTGTCATGGACCCTTTGGTAAGTCCTGGGGGTACAGAGATGAATAAAATAGCATCTTGGCCTCAAGTTGCTCCCTGCCTCATGAGGAACAGGAACACATTAAGAGATGGTTTTGAAAGGGTGTGTTGGTGAGAGTGTTCCCCTGATCTGCAGGGCTGAGAGGAAGGGGCTGGCATGATTTTCATACATGTTTTATTCTGCAGCATCATAGAAACAGTTTGAAGATACCAGGGGTGCCCCTTTCCTCTGTTTAGTCACTTAAGTGCAGTGGTGGGCTGCCCTCATGTTTACTTGTATCATTGCTCCAATATTCCAAGCATGCTCCTGCCTCAGGGACTTTGCACATAACCTTTCTTCTGCCTGGGGCAGTTGGGTAGCACACTCAGTTGAGCATCCAACTCTTGATCATGATCTTTGGCTTGGATCATGATCTTGTGGTTTGTGGGCTTGAGCCCCACACCACTGTCAGCACAGAGCCTGCTTGAACTTCTTTCTCTTCCTTTCTCTGCCCCTCCCACTTGCTCTCTCTCTCTCTCTCTCTCTCTCTGTTTCTCTCTCCCTCTCAAAAAAAAGATTTCTTAAAAAAAAGATTTCTTCTGTCTGGGATGCCCTTCCCCCAGAGAGAGGGGACTGGCTGCCTCCATTCCCTCAGGCCTGTGCTCCGTGTCACCTTAGCAGCAAGGCCTCACTTGACCATTCTATTAAAATATTGCAACCCCATCCCCTACACTGTCTTTTTCCTCCTCTACTTTATTTCAGCCCCAGTAGTCACCATCATCTGAAAACTTTATATTTTATTTATGTTTCTTATCTTGCTCCATCACCCCCAATCAGAATATAGATTCAGTGATGGCAAAAACCAAGTGTTTTTGTCCTCTACTATAGTCTCAGTAAATGGAAGAATGTCTGGCACATGACAAATGTTCAGTAAATACCTGGGGGGTAAATTCATGCAGTGTTTAGATTCAGCCCTCAGGTTGGCTCATCCCATGGTAGGAAAATCCTATCAAAATTGTACTGTTTCTTCAAAGCCCAGCTCATATGCCTTCACCTCCAGGAAGCCTTCTGTACTCTGCTCAGTCAGAATCAGTCTCCATCTCCTCTCTGTTCCTGTGTATAATTTTGTTGTTATTGTTGTTGTTCTTATATATAGTTTTAAAAGAAATATCTCTGATATATTTATTATTTTTGCTAAGCTATCATTAATTCTTATATCCATCTTTCCCTTCCACATATTAAGTCCCCTGATGTTAGGAACAATTTCTTGGTCATTTTGGGGCCCACTCATAATATCTGGCATATTGTAGGTGCCTATTACACATGGAGTCTGTGTGCCTGTTGCATATTATGTGCTCTAATATAAAAGAAAAGCATCAAAACATTCTCTCCCTTTAAGAAGGTTGGGACCTCACTGACAAGATAGCATTCTCATACACAATAGGAGAAGGCAGTATTTAATGGGGCATGAGAGAAGAAAGACAAGGAACCAACATCCACTGAGCATCTGTTATATGCCAGGCACTTTGCATACATTATCACTTTTAATCTTCCTAATAATTCCATGAAAAAGTAATCTTAAGTTCATTTTACAGGTGCAGTTACTGCAGCAGAAAGGAACAAAGTGGGAATTCAGAATTGGAGTATGAAAAGAAATAGTGTATACAAAGAAATTCTGAGGACTTTCCCATTTGAGCTTCCCTTCCCTGTTACTAAGGATTAGATGTATAGTTTTCTCAGAAACCTACGTGTAGGGACATTACTTGAACTTGGTTAGCTAAGGCCACACAGCAATTAGCTGAAGCTGCATTTCTTACATCATTATATTTCTGTGTCAAGTCTCCAGATGATGCCAACAATGCTGGTACAGGGAGCACACTTAGAGCACAAACACTTTAAACCATACTTAGTTTGAAGCAATTGTGTGAACTACCAAAAGAAGAGAAATTCTATGACCAGTGGCTCTACTAACCCTGAGCCTGCAGAAGAAAAGCCAAGGCCCAGACTGCCCAACACCATGTAAAACCACAGAGGTGGGATAGGTGGGAACAGAGCCATGGGTGCTCCAGAATCTCAGAGCATTCCCAGCCAGTGTGAAGAAGGGGAAGAGACCCCAGTGCAGAATGTGTGCATTCTCTCAAGTGCTTACTTGATGCTGGACACTCTGCCTTTTCACAGAAGGTAGGCCCTGTGGAGAGAAAAGCATGATCTCAGACCTGGGCTTATTCCTAGCTGTGGACCCTACTTGCTGGTTGCTTTTGGACAGTTTACTTAACCTGTCTTAGCCTCTTTTTCTTATCAGCATAATGGGGCTGATGGTACCCATTTCACACAGGAGTAAATTAGGTAACATTAGTAGGCTGGCCACTTAGCCCAGTGACTGGCACAAGGTAGACCCTAAATAAATGGTAGCTGCTGTTAGTCTATGTGCTAACATAGTTAACCATCGCAGTGATTTTTTGATTATGAGGACAAGGGATTAGCTCTCTTCTTCCAGATAAAGGAATATGCTGATAAAGCTTAAATGGCTTAACTAAAGTTGTACAGCAAATATAGTTTTAAGACACACACACACACACGCACACACACACACTACATATATCTCTGTATGTGTGTGTATCTGTATAACAATAGTGGCAGCTCTCTCTGACCCTCTTTAGGGTGTGTTCAGGTAGGTTTTGAGGCATCTGACATCTCCAGACCAGCAGGGAAGGAGTCTTGGGATTTAGAGGTGGCTGCTGTTAACCCTGCATGTGGATTACTGCCATGCAGGTGATCTTAAGGTGACTGGGGATTTTATCATGTGCTTGGAGAACAGAATTCCATCCTGAGCTCGGGGTTCTAACATTCACAAAAATCCTTACTCAACTCAGAAGTTTTTATCAACAGCAGCTACCCATCTGGCTGCCCCCTCAGGGACTTTGCAGATGAGGGGAATAGCTATTCAGTTTCTGGAGAATGACAATTTTTGAAGAAAGAAAGAGCAAAGTGTGCAGGTTGGCAGTGCAAAATGCTGAGGCTCCTTCCAGCCAGCCTTGCAAAGTGATGGCTTCTCTGTTGTTGCTGTCAGCCTTGAGTATGTCACATTTGGGGTCCTCCTGTCATAAGCCCCAGGACCCCGAAAGCAAGGGAAAACAACTTCTATACAGAATTACCAGGAAAATGGGGCTATAACCAGCTATGAGGGCGATTCCTAGAGTTTGAATACAATAAAAATGCTTAGCACAAACTATTGAAGATAATTTTGTTTTTCTTAGATGATTCAAAAAAAGCCTCGGAGGTATTTCAGGGCTTTAGAATAGTTGTCAGTGACATTTTAGTTCAAATGGAGTTAACTGTGAGTATGGCAAGGGGTACTGGATTTGGAGTCAAAAGATCTAAACCAGGGGTCAGCAAACTATGGCCAAAAGGCCAAATTGAGCCCACTGCCTGTTTTTCCAAACGTGTTTTATTGAAACACATATTGTCTATGGCTGCTTTCATGCCACAATGGCAAGCTTGTCATGACAGAGACCAGAGGACCCACCAATCCTAAGCTATTTACGATCTAACCCTGTACAACAAAAGTTTGCCAATCCCTGATCTAGACTAAGATCCAGCTCTATAATATAGGGCAAATCACTGTTTTCTCTGATTTTCAGTTTCCACATCCATAAAATGATGATTATCTCTCCCACGGGGTTATTGTGAGATTCAGATGCAACAGAATGGGTGGAAAAGCACTTTGGAAACGTAGAAGGGGGGCAGCACCTGATCTGTGCTGGAGGAGAACTTACCCAGACATCCTTTGTGCTTTCTTTTCCAATCCTTGGTGTTCACTTGTCATGCTCTCCCTTTCTCACAAATGGAAAAAGAATTCCCCAGGTACGCCACCTTCCCCCCACCCAAACACAAATCATTCTAGAAATGGAGGATTGGTACAAACATATGTATCCTCTCTTTTGTCTATCAAATAGTTGTTGGGCACCTACTATGTTCAAGAAAGCAAACTTTTATAAACTAATTCTTGTGGGGAGAAGTGTTTGGTTTCCAAGGGGAGAAGTTGGTATACAAATTATTACAACAGAATAGAGATGTTGCCATGTCGGAGTAGGAATACCCATCATGTGTTTGTGTGTGTGCATGTGCATATTTGCAATTTATAAAAACAAATATTCAGGTTCAGATTTAAGAAAAGCTTGTTAAAATCATGAACCTCTTTATTCTAAAACACACTGAAGTGCCTTAAAATATAGCCATTATGTATAACTGTTTCCCCTTGGAAACTATATTCTAATTTTAAGTTTCCATCCCAAACTACCAAGAAAGCATGGTCACTGGGGATCCCTCATCCATGCCTGCTGGACAGGACTCTGAAGAAGTGGTAACACATGTCAGGGTGGTTGATCACCTGAGCATCAGGGAGCCAGGGACTTACTACAGTATATAAAATTTGGAGGCAGTCTTCACTTCATAATATCATCTGTTCTTTATTGATTTTATTTTTTATTGATGATTCAATAAACATAGCTTCAACGAATTAATGGTTTTATTTGACCAACTTGCTATAAAAATAAACCCATAAATTGAAAACAAAAATAAAGTTAAAAAAATTTTCTGTTCTGAAAATATTGTTGCTATGTTGCTGATAAAAGGAGATGTAGCTATTTGGGGGAAAAGGAGTAATAAGAGGACCTTATCTATTTCTGGGATGCAGATATGCATACACTTCACTCTAGGCTCCAGACTGGGTCCCCTGGGCCTCCCTAGCATGGTGGCTCTCTTAGTCCCCATGGAAATAGTGTTGGTATTTTTTGTGAATGTGTTTCATCTACATTTTTCCATGTGCATTTAAATATAGAACTCACCAATGTATGCCCACCATACATACAGGTTAAAACATAGAATTATTCCTCATTTTACTCTCCCCTCCCCCCTACTAATCATTTTTGAAAGAAATTTTGGGTTTTTATATTTTCTACCTTAGGATTTAATCCTCTCTAGAGTGTTTTTAAAGAGACTGCTTAGTCTACTTAGGGGGTGCACCTGAGTGGCTCAGTCGGTTAAGCGTCCAACTCTTGATTTCAGCTCAAGTCATGATCTCAGCGTTTGTGAGATCAAGGCCCATGTCAGGCTCTGTGCTGTCAGCGAGGAACCTGCTTGGGATTCTCTCTCTTCTTTCCCTCTGCCCCTCCCCTGACTTGTGCACGTGCTCTCTTTCTCCCTCTCTCTCTCAAAATAAATAAACATATTTTAAAAAGAGACTGCTTAGTTCCATCAAATATTTTTTATTAGACTTAACTGGACTCCTCCTATGTTGGCAAGAAGCACGTGAGGATGGCCGTTTGTGAATGAGGCTCAGCACAGGTAGTTTCATTATGCTGCCAGTTTATCTCCTGTCTTTGCTGTCACAGGCAATGCTCTCCACCTCCGTCCCCCTCTGCTTGAATGCAGTGTTCTGTTTCAGAGTTTGTACCTCATTATTTCAAATCAAGGAGAATCTCTAACCTTTCCCCCCCTCTTCCTTTGAAACAGTGTTCATCTGTTTTTAGTTTTTCCCCAAAGCACTTTCATTCCTGATGTTAAGTGCAGTCTCTCTCTAAACCTAGAACAGGTGATGACAGCACAGTTGTGCTAATTGCAGTCAACCTGAGGTGATGGTGGGTTTGGGACTGATACAGGCAGATGGGGAGGTATGACACCGCTTGCTGAGCAGGAGTCCTTTCCTTCACTTGACCTTCAGAACCTTCCTAGGACCTGAAGCAAGATTCTGAACCAAAGGTAAACTATAGAATGTAAAAATCATAGCCACTATATTTATGTTAGATTTCTGTAACTATATGGTAATTAGAAAGATATAGTGTATCAGGGAATGTGCACCACTGGTAGGCATGATCAATTTCGCCACATACATTCCATCAGCATGACAAATCATGAACCATTTGGGTTTAGGTTCAGTGTTTGCAGTTAAGTGGTGAGTGTTTTGTCTATATTTTTTCATATTTCATTTTATTTTTATACAAATTCAGTTTAGCTTGATAGATTGACTGTCTGACTTGTTTCCTAGAACTCATAGCTAAGGTTTATCATTGAGATTATTGCTTTAAAAATGTCCTTCAAAGCATCTCAACTTGGTGCATGACTGTATAAAATAAATAATTGTAAGAATATTTTAGTGCTGCAGTTTTTAGGGCTTCTCTTATTTACAAGGAAAACGGAACTGATAAATTTGAATGATGAAAATGGATTTAATTAGGTGAATTTAGCTGGGCTTGATGAGGTGGAGCCAAATTTAGGATAAATGATATTTTTAAACGAATGTCTCTTGTATTTTAGGATTTGCAGAAGTTTCTGAGAACATGTGGTAGGGTCTTGTAATTCACACACACCTCTATCTCACACTTTTACTCTCCTGCACACACACACACACACACACACACACACACACATACACGACACGCAGAAGGGGCCCAGCAGCTGGAGTGTGCTCAGCATTCTCTCTTCTTCCTTCAGTTACTAATTCTGCCTATAAAGGTTATATCTGGCCAAGTTTGCTCCTGTCTTTCCTGTTCTGACCCTGTTATTCCAAAACACAGAGGAATATTCTAATGGAAAATAGTCATTTTGGGTTTTCCATTTTGGGGACAAAAATGGGCACTGAGCCATTCCTCATGATTCTCTTTGCTTGTGTCCTATAAAGGATAACAAAGTCACCCATTTTCTGATCCAGAACCCAACTTGTTTTCCCAGGTTCCCTCCTACAACCAACACAAACACAGACATTTACCAGCAAAACAGAAGCTGTTAGAAAGATTTTTTGGCTGCTGAAATGGGCTCCTGTCACCAGGACATGGCAGGCTTTTTGCTGTATTGTCTCCCAGCCCTGGCCCGGGTACTCCAGAAAGAGCTTTATGTAATCAGTCTTCCCTGACATGTGACGTCCTGTCATTTTCCTCCCCTTCGGCTCCGCTCCCGCCCACAAATCAATAACTGCCTGGGAAGTTCAAGCTGGTTTTGCAGCCACCCTAAGCTCTATGTTTCTTAAAGGGTATGTCAAAAAATGTAAAGTTTCCTAATGATATTTCTGGCTGATGACACATGGCAGAGCTGATGGACTATTTATAATCAGTGGCACGATCGCAAGCACATTATTTTTATTTCACTTAGGGGGGAGCCCTGTCACTTGCTACCTCTCTTTGCAGACAAGTTGATGCCATCTCCACCTAAAGGAGCTAAATCCTCCTTGCAGAATGTGTTTGCACTCTCCCCTTTGTGTTAGGAGCTCCCCAGTTCTTTCTAATACAACCTTCCCCTTTTTCAGATTGTTCTCAGGTGGGGGGGGCGGGGAGGATAATGAGGGCAACCAATGATTTGTAGCAACTGCTTTAAATTCTGGTCATGCCTTCACTATAAATGTCTCAGTCTTTGCTGCTCAGATCCTGCTACATCCTTCTGAGTGTGGGCGTGGCTGGCATGACTGAGGCAGCAGACACCGCTACCGCATTCAGCGCTCGCCCCAGTTTTACAGGACTGAGCATAGCAGAGCTGTCTTTCGTTGAGCAGCTACTATATTCTAGGCAATGTACTTGGTAGTCATTTCGTACACAGTTTCTAATTAACCCTTTCAAACTTGTCTCTGGCAAGTGCTGTTATCTCCAGAGAAGACATGAGGGGTAGGGGTGGGAAACGGGACATCCAGTGGCTTCTCTCTACAGTCAAACAGCTGATAGGAAAAGCCCGTGACTCCAGTTCAGATCTAACAAAGCACACCTGCTCTTGTTCCACTACCTTCTCACCTCTTTCCAATTAAGTGGACACTTGTGTATGTGGATGTGCAGGGGCACTTACCCGTTCCCAATGTGGGCAGCTGCTGTGAGTTTATAGGTTGACCAAAGTGAGAGATGGAAGAATTGGAAACTTCACCTGGGGTAAACCCCAGTGTAAAAGAAACCATATATTGGAAGAGGGTTTTGACTCACTGCAATGAAAGTATTACTGCTATAAAGATACTGAGCTCTCTCTCTCTCTCTTTCTCTCTCTTTTTTTAAATGTTTCCACAGGACAGAGTTTAGGGTATGGATTCGTTAACTATATTGATCCAAAGGATGCAGAGAAAGCCATCAATACTTTAAATGGACTCAGACTCCAGACCAAAACCATAAAGGTAAGAAGTGATATGCTGACTCCTGATTGGGAGGCACTGGTTAAATTTCATTCCTTTGATCTCATAAATCCAGGCTATGAGGGAGCTGGAAGTGGTGTGCTTTATTTATGCAAAGGACATTTATCATCCACAGTGCTAAGTGGAGGGTGCAGATCATTACAAAGAATGAGATGCAGGCTAAGTAAAGGGAAGGGACGAGAGAGCAGATGGGGTGTCAGGGCCCACCAGGAAGGCCTGTGAGCCCAAGTCTGCATAGATGGCCAGAACTGAGCCATGGGAAGAAGCTGAGCCAGAGACGCTGTTCCACACAGAGGGAACAGCACATGAGAAGCTATGAAAATGAATGTAAACATTATGAGCGGGGAACAGCATATAGGATAGCATGGCCTAAATAGGGATGGGAGGTAGGCAGAGGCCTCGTGTGGCAGGCTGAAACAATTTGGCTTTACCTAACCAGGGACAGGACCCTCCTAACTGAGACCAGAAAAGTAAAAAAAAAAAAAAAAAAAAAAGTTATAAATAAACACTAGTAAAATAGGGATGGGGACTATCAAATTGTTAGGAGCATAATAAAGGAATGACAGAAAAAATAACGTTCGAGCAATTGGAAAATAATCAAAGCTATAGATAATATCTCAGGTGGGGTTGTTTTAAGTCGAAAAATAGAAACAGTTACCCAGAGCCTGCTTCTCCAGACAGAGGTTCTCTCGACTCTGTCGTCACTCTTTCGGTTCAGATTTCACCTTGTGGGGATCCTTCAGGAGGTGATGCTGTTTGCTTTGAGGGCCCCCTCTGACAGCCAGCGGTGGTCTCCTGGATGGAGTCTCCTCCTCCTCGGCCTCCCTTCCCCTTCTTCCCCCACCTCCAGGCAGCATTCTGCTTGGGGGCAGCTGCCAGCCCCTTAATGAGTCCCATCCTTCATAGCCTATTAAACCACAGGGAGGTGTCTCCTGGGCACTCTTATCCTCACGACAGCAGGTCTGACGCAAAGTAGGACAAAAGAGAACCTCTCCCAGAATGGAAATCTATAGATGGCACCAGCTCTCAGCGTATGAAAACACAAAAGCAGAACTTTTTAGTTCAACAGAGCTACTCTCCCAACATCAAGACTGACACAGGGACTATTGGTTTAAGACAATCTCAGCTAGGAAGTAATCAAAACAAAACAAAAACAAAAACCTTCTTTTTTTTTTTGGAATATATTATCTGATTGCGTTTCTTCCTTCCTTCTTCCTTTATTTTAAGCCGCTCTACTTTTGCAATTGAGTTTAGTTTATTTCCAAAGGTGATTGCTTTCTTGACCTCATACAGTCTGTGGTACACAAAGACCCCCAAATGGGCTTGATTCAGGCTGCCCCAGTCTCATCTTACAGTCAATCCCTACGAGTTATCTAATGGAGAAATAATTAAGAGTTGTTTAATTATTGGGTAGTCCTCTGAGAGGCAGGATTAATTTCTTCCAAAGGAAAAACATACCTATTTTTACGCTTTACGTGAAGATGGGATGCTCATGTCCCTGACTGTTTGATGAGGCCACACTAGGTTGAGAGCTGTATTTGTCGGTTTGATTGATTTTTCTGTGCTATCCAATTCAGCATTAGAATGTCAGACATTTACTCTTGCCTTGATGGACACCTTGACCTTGAACTGAGAAACATACTTTTTTTTTTTTCCTCTACAGTTTTCTTGAAACCCAAACCTTCCCAAGAGTTTAGGATCAAATCACCGGCCATCCATTTTACCTTTTTTTTTTTTTCTTTTTTAAATATTCCATGAAGCTGTTGGGTTTCTTGAAAGACTGATTGGACCCAGCTTTTCTGCTCTCAGAATGTGCCCCCTGATCCATCATGCCATCAGAAGCAGTGCTTTGTCTAAGTGTATCTTACAGACAAGGAACATTGATTATTTTCTTTCTGCAGGAAGGCAGTCTGCCTTCTTCTCTCCTCTCTATCCGCTGCCCCACCCCCTCACCCACCCTGTGCTCACCCTGCATCAAACTGCTGCCAACACATTTGCACCCAGCAGTAACGTGGGTTTCCGAAGCATTGTAGGATTCAAAATGCATGATGCCACGGCTGAATCAATAATTTCCATCCTCTACTACAAATGAAAATTTAATGTGCAAACCTAGGGATTTCAGCCCTTTCATTAAAGTAGTTTATTTGCCATACTAAAAATTAAGTTTGAGTGATAGGTTCCTTTATTAACTTTTCTTCCCTTTCCTAAAGGGACACAATGTTTAAGGTAAAAATCATATTAAAGGGGAGGGAAAAAAAGCCAACCCTTTTCATGTGCTGTTAATAGTCTCATCATTTATTAATTTTTTAAAATTGCTTTTCTGCCGTTCAGGCCACTGTTTACTTCTGCTTCAGTCTGCTTTGATAAGTGACATGAGATTTATCTCTTTGCTCTGACTCCCAAGAAGGAATACATAACTTGCATATCTGGAAAAAACAAGTATCTTCCTGGAAGCATGCTTTACAGAGATCACCCCAGAACTATCTAGTACATGTTTGCAAGATGTGGTCAAGTTTGTCCCTCCTCACATTTCTGAAGCATTTCTGGAGTGCTTTGTGCAAAACACTCCACTCTTTTTTTTAAATTTTTATTTAAATTTATTTATTTATTTTGAGAGAGAGAGAGAGAGGGAGAGGGAGAAAAGGAGAGAAAGAACCCCAAACAGGCTCTGCTCTGTCAGCACAGACTCCACTCGGGAGCTCAAACTGACAAACTGTGAGATCATGACCTGAGCCAAAACCAAGAGCCAGATGCTTAAGTGACTGAGCCACCCAGGCTCCCCAAAGCACTCTACTTCAAACGTAATGTATAACATAGCTGCATGCAAACCAAGAGTTAATTCCTAAATTGTTGTTGTTTTTTAATTCCTAAGTTTTAATGATTAACAGCTAGATTCAGGGTTCCATTCTGGAAAGCCCTGAGGGAAGGGTGGAGACTATAGTGAGGTGAAGAGCAATAAAAAGCCCAGGTACTCTTCGGCTACTGCTGATTGTTTAAGCCCAGATTGTTGCCAGATTTTCCAATTATTCAATAAAAAACGAAATCTAGAGGTTTTTTTATGCCAAATCTCTCAATTTGTAAAGGTTGGAAACCAACTTAAAAATTTTAAAGCATAGGTAGTCAGGTCAAACAAAACTTAATAGTTGACCTGTGGGCAAGCAGCTTGTGACTTCTGAAGTCAAATTTTAATACAATAAACACTGTTTTGCCTATTGGATGTGAATGATTCATTACTGGGCTCCTAGTGGTAGGTGCCCACAAATGATGGTTCCTGTTAACAACTATTCATTGTCCCTTTAGTAAGGTAGATGTAATGACTCTGTGCCAATACCAAGGAAATTATAGTAGTCTATAGCATGTAGTGATGTGTAGTATTATGTAGCATTACATAGTAATGCTACCTAATATTGAATATTTACTGTGTCCAACAGTATTCTAACCCCTTTACATGCTTGAGAGGATTTAATCCTTGAAACATCCCTAGGGCTAGATGCTTTACACACATTAACTCTACTTCTTAAGATAGCCCTATAGGAAGGTGCTATTCACTCCTTTGTTACAGAGGCCAGGCCTCTGTCCTGAAAGAGAATACAGTCTTGGCCTAGACACAGCATCAAAGCAAAGAACGTGATTTGTTAATTAAACCCCTATGAGTAGTATGGATGACTGCAGATAATGTGCCTATCTTGGTAAAACAAGTATATTTTTTGGAAGCATGTGTTACACTGATCTCCTAGGAACATCTAGTACATGTTTGCAGACATGACTACAGAGGAATTCTTTGGATTATAACCTGTTTAGTGGGAGGAAAGTGGCCAGGCTCAAAGATGAAGTGACCTGTCCAAAGGCACACGAGTGACCAGCAGCTGAGCTGAGCTAGCATCCAAAGGTCCTGTGAAGGACTCTGCCACAAGAGGAGATGCTTAATATGTGAGCATATGCTTGAAATAGTAATTATTATTTATTATAATTATACTACTAATAATAGTAATGCTACCTTATATTGAATATTTACTGTGTCCAACAGTACTGTAACCCCTTTACATGCTTGAGGATTGAATCCTTGGGGCTAGATGCTTTACACACATTAACTCTACTTCCTAAGATAGCCCTGTAAGAAGGTGCTATTCACTCCTTTGTACAGTTGAGAAAACTGAGGCCCAAAGAGGGTAGGAGACTTACCCAGGACCACACAGTTGGTCCTAGAGATTTGGAGTAAAGAAAGGTGTTTTAAAAATAACTATAGCAATAGGTTGTAAATGTTGGAAGGTCACACTGCCTGTTTGCTCAGCAGTACGTGCGTTCTATGAGACTGGGTCTGTATTTGGCTCTGCATGCATAGGTTATACTCCCTGGCATGGGAAGGAGATATAAAAAGCAAACAAATTGTGTGGTTCCTCCAGGTTCTTCAGTAAACAGACTTGTGGTTTGGGGCTTCTGCCATCAACCTGGGGACAGACCTGACTTCAAGTCATTTCTTCTTGAACCCCTGCTTTCCAGGCTCTGGGATTTAGGGAGATGGCAGTGCCCTGGGGTTTCTTCCATCCATGTGTGCTAGAGAGGCACGGGGCATAGACCATGGGCTTTCATGTCTAGCTTACCAGAACAGCCTGGCACTCTACTTGGGAAACTGGGTCTCTTCTCAGGATTTCAACCCTGAGCACAGTGGAGATGATTTTCCTGGTTGAGAGTTTTGGAAGTGCTTTTTCTCGAGCTTTTTTCCTCGTTGGTCTCCAACAGAGATCACGTTTGTCTCTGGGACACATTGGATGAAATGGCTGTGGGTTCTGGGAAATGATTCCTGGTACTCCTTGACCCCACAGGGGATGACTGTCCCAGTCCTGGGCCCTCTCCTTTCATCTTGGGTTCTGAAACAGCAGCTTCTGAGTTCACACTGTAATGTCCACCTCTTACTCAGAAGCACTCCATTGAATCCAGCTGTAGTGGTCCGGCTCTTTGTTGCATTAATTAGTAACAAAGAAAATTAGATGTCTTGTAGTATCTACCTTCAAAAGAGATATCTTTACAAAAAGTTGGATTGATACTCAAGTTACACTGAGAACCTTCAGTAAAAAGTGATCCCTAGTGCAATTTGAGGGTTTGGAATCACGCTCAGTAAACCTTTCAGAGTAGTGGGACACCAGTTTGGATTTTTAACCTGAGTTCGAGGAGCATAGGAGTAAAGAAGTGTTCACTGCTCTACTTCCGGCAGCTCCTGTCTCGTGGGGGGCACAGACATGCCGAGGATCTTCTCTAATGCACTGGGACGGGGAGCTCACGGGGCTGCAGGGCTGCGCATTGGTTTGGGGTGGAGGAGCAGGGAGCCGGAAGCTCTGTAGGGTTTGAGCAGGAGAGGGACTTGGTCAAAGTGAAGTTCCAAGAAGGCTCATCTGGTGACAGTGTGTCACCTGGGGTGTCAGATAGATGAAACCAGCGGCTTGCAGGCCGTGGTGGTACATTTCTGTCAGCCTGAGACACTGGTTTTTGTTAGCTCTTTAGGAGCTTTTTTTACTCATTTTAAAAGCAAGGCATGCTTATTTATAAATAATTTGGAAAATACATTATCATATAATGAAGGCAGTATCAACCATTCCCAACTCAATACTGTTAACGTTTTTATGTATTTCCTTCCTTTTCTCATTGTGTTACACATTTACAAATTATTTTATGTCTTGTCTTTTTCTAATAATTGCATTAAGCTATTACTCAAATTATAATAATATGACTTTAAAGAAAACATTCCCAGAGCACAGCTCTTGTGCAAACCGGAGGTGTGAGTGTTTCAGGACTGGAGCAGGGAGGAGGAGACAAAAGGCTGCTTCCGCCACTGGGAGTGAACCCAGGAGGGTTGGCACTCAGTCAGGAGAGGGGCTGTGAGAGTAAGAGGGAAGCTTTATCACAAGGCAGCAGCCCAGCTCCAGAGGGAGCAGGACTGAGAAAGAGAAGGTGTGTGAGTGAGGGCTTTTCAGAAGGGAAAAACTCCCCTTCTCTGGAAAGGAAAACAAACTGTGCTCCTGTCTTCCGGCCTCTCTGTGCCGTGATGCTGCTTAGCCATTTCTCTGTTCTCACTTGATTCTTCTAATAGCACTAACGCTGCCTCCAGGGGATCTTTCCACACTTGAGTTTTGCAGGTTGCAGTTGGCCCCTCCCGCTTCTTCCTCTTGCCAGGGGTCATCAGGGCGCTAAGCCTCTCTCCCTCACCCCGCAATCCACCTGCCTTGCTAAAGGCCTCTGTTCCGCTGAAGCATCTTTTCTTTGCACTCGGCATAAGCAATTATTTCTCCTATCACTGCTCGTAATGCTTCCCGGAGAGTTGGCAGATCATTTTTTGCTGACGGGTATCACCCCACCCAGAAATGATAGACTGCCTCCCTCAGTCTTATTAATAATAAAAAGGCATCTTTCTCTCCTCCCCCATTACAGCTATAGTAGAGCAGTGTGGGAGCACTTCCCTGCCAAGGTCAGCAGGGGAGGCTGGACACTGAATCCCCAAGGACCCAAGAGAGGGCACATAGCCACAGCAGTGGAAACTGCAGACTCGTTTACCCCAGTTGTACCAGGCTGCTCTTTCTCTCTGGCGAGAGCCTCTGTTCACCTGCTCTGCTTACTGATGCCCTGCTAACTTCATTTGAATAATTTCAGATACAGGTATAGGAGTTTGAGAGATAGAACTAGAGCTTCCCTGCTGTCTCTGCCCAGTAAAGCTGTTATGATTCCAGTATCTCTTGAAGGTCATCCACAGTGTCCTGGGTCTGGATTACAAAAGAAAATCAGACAGGCACAGGCTAAGAGGACATGTAAGTTTTCAGAAGTGTGTAGAATGGGGTTTGGGGGCTTTAGTTGTCTACAAGTGTGAAAGAAGCCAACAGTAAGATGTGAGCTGCTTTTAAAAAGCCAGTGAAGGGGCGCCTGGGTGGCTCAGTCAGTTAAGCGTCTGACTTCGGCTCAGGTCATGATCTCACGGTTCATGGTTTCGAGTCCCGCATTGGGCTCTGTGCTGATGGCTAGCTCAGAGCCTGGAGCCTGTTTCAGATTCTGTGTCTCCCTCTCTTTCTGACCCTCACCGTTCATGCTGTCTCTCTTTCTCTCTCTCTCTCTCTCTCTCTCAGAAATAAATAAAACATTAAAAAAAAAAAAAGCCAGTGCACCTCAGCTGTGTTAGGAGAATTGTAGATTCCAGGTCGCAGGAAGTAATGGTGCTTTCTTGTGCACTCTGGTCAACCTGTCCTTGGTGTCTGTGTCCCATTCTCAGCCTCATGTTGTAAAGAGACCTGACATTCTAAGGGTTGTCCAGAGGCAAATGAGGAAGATGGCAAAGATGCTGCCGTACTCATAGATTCACCGAAAGTGGTTGCTTTTTGTTCTCTAAGGGAAAAGAAGTCTGGAGTGACTCTGAAGCTCAATCCTGTATTTCAAGAATCTAGGAAGAGATCCTGTGCAGCTATCAGGGTAGAACATTTGTCTTGGATAGTAGTGAGTCTCCGTTACAGACATTCAAATGGAGTCATCAGGGATGATGTAGAAGAGATTCCTATACCAAACTGGAGTCTGATCTAAAGGTGCCTTTGAGCTTGAAAGTATTTCTGTGTGGTTCTTGGACTTCAACTGTTTTGTCATCATTAAATCTGAGTTTAATTAAAATTAAGTCAAATGAAAAGTTCAGTTCCTCAGTCATACCAGGTACATTTGAAGTGCTCTGTAGCCACATGAAGCTAGTGGCCACCATATCTAACAGCACAGATCTAGAACATTTTCATGATCCCGGAAGGTTTGATTAGACAGTGCTGGCCTAGGACATCAGTGTACCGTGGGAAATAAGGAGTCTCTTCTCTATGGCTATCATGAAGCCCCAGGGCAAATCAGCTGGTCTGTCAAAGATCATTGAGCCAATCCCTCTTCCCTTCCCTTTTGTTGTCCTTTCAAAAGAGCTCTGAGTTAAGATGAAGTGTCGGTCAAGTCCCAGCTCTGTCAAAAACTACCAGAATGACCTTGGGCAACTTACTTTACTTCTCTGGATGCATTTCCTCATCTGCAGAATGGTTCCTTCCAGCTGCAACACTCTAACTAATAAAATATTATAGAGTGATCTTGTCAGCTTGATAACTTTCCAGAGAAAGTAGCAGTTTGTGCCAAGCACACAGCTTTTATTTCACTGTCCACATTAGCCTGGCATAGTGGAAAGATCCCAGAACTTGGAGTCATATCCAGATTTGTCTTAGTTCAGCTATGTGACCTTGGACAAGTACTTGATCTCACTGAACCAGAGTTAGTCAGCTAGACAATGGCACAAATATCTCATGGGAAATCCTGGCTTATAGTGGGGTACTCAAGTAACGCTTCCCAGAACGATGACAAAAGTGAATAGGGTTGTCCCTAAGGTGAAAATTACATGACAGGGAAAGACTTTTTCCCTCTGCATGTTTCAGAGATGTACATGCTTCAAAGATGCATAAAAAAGTAAAGAAAGAGTCTGAGTCTTACTAAGCCTCAGGCAGCATATATGGAGGCATTGTATCGTAGGAAGTATTATGGAGCTCCCAGGTGGCTACAGTAATCTTCTCAGACTTTCATATAGCAAGAATTAGGAGCTGCAGTTTAGTGAGAAGACTGAGTGTCTTAAGATCTGAGTCTGAGACCAGCTGTTCCACTAACCAGGCCATGAAAACTTTAGCACATCTCTACCTTCTGGGGGTGACTAGATGGACAGCAATATCCTTGTACTAAGTAAACCCCCTTGGAATTTAATGGACTTTGTTAAAGTTGTAGGCATATGAATATATCACCACACCATTTTTTTATAGAAATATTTCTCCTGCCTGCTGTATGCCAGATACTCTCATGATATTCTTGGATACTCTTAAACTGCATAATGGGAGGCACTGTGATAGCTGCTGACACTGAACTGTGTATCATCTGTGGGGTTTAAGGAGACAGCAGTCATTTGTGCCTGGGTCTCAAAGAGAAGGCAGCATTCAGGCTGGGTCTATAGGGATGAGCAGAAGTTCATTTTGACGTGATGATGAACAAATAGCAAGAATAAAGATAGAGAAGTAGAAACTCTAAGTGCATATTCTGAAAACTGACCTTTTAAAACTTGAACTGAAACATAGGGTACATGGACAGCTAGCAGGAGATGAGAAGTTGGCCCAGATCACAGAGGGCCTCGAATGCTCGACTTAGGGATTTGAACATCCATCACAAGTTGTTGGAGAACCATTGAAGGCTTTGGGCAGGGAGAAGTGGCACGATCAGAGCTCATTAGAAACATTACCATCAGGTCTTGTCCCTGATAAAAGAGTATCATGTATCAGGTGCGGGAAGTATGAGTAGTGGGGCCACATAAGCAGACACCTGTTCTGCCTGTGGGCAGGTCTGCAGCCATAGGCACAGGGAAAGCCGATCCTCATAATCAAAGCTGTTGTTTGTAGGAGCCAGCTGGCTGCTTCTCTGCCTGCTCCTGGAGGTGGGAATCAGAGGTACCTGCAAGGGTTTGCTCCTAGAAGGCCCTGGCAGCACCAGTCTGTTCTCTGCTGCCATCCTTCTGGTCTCTTTGGAATGAATATCCCCCAGGGATCTGTAAGCTCTGGGGAGTTTGTGCTCACTCAGAGAGTAGGGTGTTACAACATATTGGGGAAAATCTGCAGCCTGATCTTTTGAAATGATTGGTCTCTCTGTGTGTTTCCTCTGCCAGACTAATAGTCCTAATGTCAGGGATGGCTGTTTTCATCTCTGTACCACTACTGTTTCACATAAGGCCATAGCAATTATGCTACGGTGTTTACTGAGCACTTCCTATATGCCCGGCTTAGTGCCTAGTAGTCTTATATGTATTAGCTTGTTTAATGCTGCAAGAGCTCTGTTAGAAAGCTTCTAAACTATGTTATCCAAGTGATATTGCTCAGAAAGGTTAAGTGACTTGCCGCAAGCTTACACAGATAGTAAGTGGTCAGGATTTAAATTCATATCTTTCTAGCCCCAAAGCCTTTGTTCTTAACCTTTTTCTCTTTTCCTTTGTTCTTAACCTTTTTCTCTTTTCCATTCCAGAGTAGATGCTCAATGTCAGTTAAAGTAACATAAACAAGAACTTCCTTGAAATGGCCTGTCACAAAATACAGTTTCCTGATGCTCTAACTTGTACCTTTCAGTGAGAGAAACCCACAGGATAAGGGGTAATGAAAACAGGAAGGATGTTCCTAGAGTGTGGAGCTAGAGTAGAAATGGGAGAAGGATGGAAGCTCTAGAAGTGACAGGTTTGAACTCAGTTGAAGGATGAACTTGCCAATAGTCAGTGATGGCCAGTGATGGGACAGAGCACCTCATGAAGTAGTGAGCCTCCCATGTAATGTGTAAGGTGGGTGGCCAGCTGTTTGGGATCTCAGCCAGAACTTTTGAGGCCACTTCTGCCACCAGGTTGCTGAGAAGCAGATTTCAAGGATAGTGCTTTCTGCTGGGATCACCAATGGCCCTTGTCACCTTTATTTCCATGTACCATGAACCACAGCTATAGAGATTAGCAGTTTTGTGAATAGAATGCCTAGGTCATGAAAGCATCCAGTCAATGATAGAGATCTTTATTATGATTTGAAGGGACCTAACAAGTGATGCCCTTGTTTTCCACATCCTGTAAAAACACTGTAAACCAGTTGAGAGATAAGACAAAAGAGAAAAGCATATTGAATCCTAAGGTCACCTTCAGTACAGATTATGTCCTGGATGGAGTTTCTGAACACAGTGGGCTTCTTAACACAGAACCCCACACTTTGACAGACTGACATACCATATTACAGGTGCTATGGACTCCTCGGCCTCCCCATATGAGAGCAGAGCCTGCTCCCATGGAACAGAGCCTGGAACAGAAATTGCACTTCCAGCTGGCATCTGGCTGCCAGAAAGGAGGAAGCAGACAGCGGCTGAGGCTCCTGTGCCCGTTGCCAGTATTGAAGCCTGTTCAGAGTGGTCACTGTACTTCCTCTGCAGAGGAGGGGGTGAGGGGGTACCAAGAGGCCTAGACTGCCTCCCCAGAGGGGGGGGGGGGGGCCNTGGGAGTTGAGTAACCCCTTGCCAGGAACAGCCCTCTGAACTGCACTCTTCATTTAATTCCCCCTTCCTCACTGGACCACAGAGTCCTTGAAGCACCCAGCATGGCCCGGCAGACAGGAAGTGTTCAGAAAGAAGAGGAATGAATGAACTCGCATCTTCTAACTTTTTTTTTAATTTTTTAAAAAAATTTTTAATGTTTATTTAATGCCAGTACTTTTTAAAGGAGCACCTTTCAAAAGCAGAGAAGGATGCCTTTTCTTACCATCCTCCCAGCACCCCAAACCAAGCCTTTATCATGCTTTCCAAGTCCTGTCCCTTTTCTGTACCACAGCAGGTTAGACAAGAGGCAAGGTATTGCCAGAGAATTCAGGAAACATTTTACCCCAGGCCGTGCTGTTGCTCCCACCCTGCCCAGGCCAACCCCCATGGCTGTGAATAGGTGAAGGGAGCTGTGAGAGTGCTGTGTGGGAAGGCGCAGCCTCCAGCCGCAGTCCTGCTCCCCCATCTGTGATGAATGACAATGCTTGGTGCACCACCTTGGTGAGAATCACTGACGGCAGCCTTGTGAAGTCACATTGGAAAATGGGAAGTACTTTATTTTGTGGGTATGGAAAGTACCTTGTGCTAGAGGAAATTCATGGCAGTGAAGTGGTAAAGGATCACCCAGACCCCACCAGGCTGACAGAGGAGGAAAGTGGTGCCTCTATACGTGCTCACTGGTGGTATCCCAGATGTTTGCTTGTATGGTAAAATTAAAAGGTGTGTCCCACTGGGTGCTAGAGTCCCACACTGCCCACAAAAGCTTGTAGTATTCATTGTGTAATAATAATATAATAGTATTTACTAAATATCTACTCAATTGTAAGACTGTACAACCCATGTTAAATCTATTATCTCAGTTCTTTCCAATAACTTCTTCAAAGGAGAATTGTCCGCCTTTATACCAGTAGAGAAACTGAGATTTATCAAGATTGAATTACTTGCCCAAGGTCACATAGCTAGTGAGTGCTGGAGCCAGCCCACAGTCAGAGCTCGTAAACTCCACACTGTACTGTCTTGCAGAGGGTCAGGGTTACCATGAGGCTGCAGGGATGGGGAGTTTGGAGGGACTGCATATCTTTTGTCAAGGTTATTTGTAAAGTCACCTGCCTCCAGGCCATCCTAACCCAGAGAGAGGAGCGGCCTCCATCATATTCCCAGCTCTTTCTGAGCTCCAGAGCAAGATCACTGCCAGCCTAGAGATGCCAGTCTTGTCTTCCGAGATTCTGGGTGAATGAAGTGAGCAGGATCCTGAGGGGCTGAGGCATGGGATTCTTTAGGGCGCTACCATTAGCATTGGAAGCCCTGGGCTCTAGGCCACTAGTTTATTGGGGTTAACAAACCAGCAATGGCTGGCTGTCTGCAGGGGCTCAAAGTGGATATTTTTTGAGAAATGTTTCAGCCTAACAAAAGACCGGACACCTATAGTGACTCAGGATTTCATAAATGTATGAGAACACTTGAAAAGTACAAACACCAGGATGAGCATTTGGATATTAAATGTAGGGAGATCCTTTTTATGTCATTTTTGCCCACACCTACTTCTACAGATTTTCTAAATGGAAGACTAGGAAAACAAGAGACTTAAGTTCCAAATAGAGGAGAAAAACTAAGCAAGAGTTAGGTTTGGTGAATTATCAAGGTGCTACTGTTCACCTTTGGGACTTGTTACTGCTCTGTGCCACTAATTCTCTCTGGATGAAATTCTGTCTCTGTCAGAATCATCTTTTGAGGAAACTGGTTCTGTCATTGACTTTCCAATGTCTACCCCTTTTCCCCAGTAGGTCTGTCCTAAGCCTGTTCCCCTCTCTACCCCAGCTCTGGCTGCCCAGACCATTGGGTATCAAGATCATTATTATCCATTGTACATTTATTTATTGAGTGTCAATCAGGCACTGCACTAAGCCCCTGACCTTCATCGTCTTATTTGTCCTCACACCAGAGGAGGGCTATCATTAGGCCACCATTCCCTGACTCCACCACACACCCATATCAGCTCTATCTTCTTCCTGGCCCTTATAACCCTTAACTAAAAGGGATATTAGTCTCCACTTCACTGTGTTCCAGTCCCAGCTATATAACACTGGAATAGCACACATCTTAGGGCATTGTGATTATTGGTCCATATGTGTACCATTCTTCCATTCAACTCATGTTTTTTGGGTACCTCCTGTATGTTGTCTGTTGTCCCCACTGGACTTGGAAATCCTTTATGGCAAGAGACCACTCCATATTCTTTCTTGTAGTGCATCCCCGGCACACAGCACTGTGCCTGGATCATAGTAGATCCTTGGGAAATGTTTGCCAAGAGAAAGCTTCCAGGTGATATCTAGTCTTAGAACAGTCTTCTTTCAGTCCTTCCAACCCCAGACACTGGGAAATAGGAAACCTTCCCTTAGCTCTTACCTTAGTAGGGAAACACAGCTATGCTTCTAGATGCTTAACTCTTGGTGATCCCCCTAAGTGGAAGAATCCAAGCTGCAGTTAACCCCAGAGTCATTAATGCCCACATCATTCATTGTGTTCTATGGGTATGTTCACTTATTCTTTCACTAGATGTTGAGCATTCTGCAGGTATCAGGCTCTGTGCTGGGAGCTAGAACCACTAAGATGAATAAGATACACACACACACACACACACACACACACACCACACACACACACCACACACACACACACAGACACACACACACAAATCATGACCTCAAGGAGATCAGCAGACTTGACAGAGAGATGGTGAATCAAGGTCAGAATGGGTTAAGTACCGTGGGTACAGTTCACTGAAGAACACTGCTAGGGGGCTTTTTAGGAGGAGATAAATGGGGGAAACCTGTCTAGAGAAGATGGCATTGGATATGGGCCTTAAAGAAAAATAGAATTAGGGCTGACAAAGTAGGTGGGAAAATTTCCCCCACAAGACAAAGAAGTAAGAGGGTGTGTTTTGCGGGAGCACAAATGTCATTCAGGTAGTTAATTTGTCAATAATTGGCAGGGGTGAGACGGGGTAACTCTCATTTTTATGAATGTATCACTACAATGTTTTTATTTCCTTGTCCCTACTATTCCCTTCTCATGTCTAAAAAATAGTTCTGCTAGATTATAATCTGAAAGACCTTGTTCTGTAAAGGATGGGGGAAGGGGAGCCTTGAGTGGCATGGTGCTCTGTCCAAGCAGTCCCCATGAGATTCTTGGTCCTTCAGCCCCCACCCCCCAGGGACTCCACGTAAAGGTCTCTTTGCCTGTCAGCCCTATGCTGGAAAAGAGCCTACAGAGGCCACCCCTGAGTTTCTAGAAGAGGTAGATGTTGCAGATAGGCTGCCTTGCTCCATCAGCAGGAGGAAACCAGCGAGGCAGATTAGTCACTCACATCATTTTATCTGTTGAGTCAACATCTATTTTTAGATGTAGAACCCATAAAGGTACCCAGCATCTCTGTCATGGAAAGGGAGAGAGCGCCAAGGGTGCAGGGGTCTGCTCATCCTTCATTCCTCTTTGCTCAGTCCACTGCCAGACCCTTTCTCAGATGCAAGGTCTCCTTCACTGCTGCCAAGGGTTCAGTTTAACATGTACAATTTCTTTTATACACATGCTTTTGTGGGTGCACTACACACATGCCCGCACGCACGCACGCACGCACATGCACACTCACTCACCCCCAGAGTCTTAGCAGATCCTGTAAATTGGTTATATGGATTAAATAAGACTCCCAACTGAAAAATGCTAAGGCATATAGGTCCCTTCCTGTCCAACATTGTCAGATGTGCTCTGAAATGACTGTTTTCATCATCTATTCTGAGCCATAACCGCCCCAGAAATAGCTTTAGCAGGAAAGTGCTTTTGTTAGACTAGCTGTAAATTATATTTCAAATGTCTGATGTTGTTTTCTTAAAAAATAAATAAATAAGTAAATGAAAGTCTAAAATTAATGACTGCTGGGGTTTGCTTTGCTTATGTGTACTGCTACAGATTTGGCTTCTTGCAGATGGAATTTCAGATCTGTTTACACTTCTGTGTTAGCTTTTTGGGGGAAAAAAAGCAGTTGAGAGATCTGGGAGGACAAATTTACAAAGTCGAACTTATTATAACCATCCGCGAGGCTCGCTTCCTTCTTCCATTGCCCTCTCCCTCCCTCCTTTCCCTTCTGCCCTCCTTTCCTTGATTGTGGTTTTATCTGCTCCTCCTCAGCGTTAGAAGGCACCCAGTTCTTGCAGATGTTATGACAAGGTCACGTATCCAGTTTCACGAGCAGATGTTCATGAAGCCCCATTTCACAGCACTTTGTCATTCAGCGAGAGCAGACCTTGTGGGAACAGATTGGAACAACACAAAGGATGGGACAGAAAAAGTCTTGCCGAGAACCTGATCCCTTTAATATGTTGAAGACTAAGGACTTGGGGGTGGGGAGGGTGGCAAGGAGAAAAATCTGCAGAGCAGAATTTCATGGAGGGTTTTTTTATTTTTTGGTTTATTCAAAGATTATTATGTGTTGGATACAGTAAATCATCTATACACCCACATCCAGGAGGTAAATCTTCAGAGCTCCATGCGTGGGTCGTTCTGCATTTAACAGCTGCCATACAGTAGCTATTTTGTTCTGCACTTAGAGACCCTTATCTGTGCATTTGTTTTAAGTTTTCGTCAATTCTCCTTTTGTTCCTCTGTTGCCGTTCTCCTGATTCATATTCCGATTACAAGAGTAGCTAAGAATCTGAACTACTGAGCTATTTCAACTGACACCATGAGTTCCAATGATAGACGAGGGGCTGTCATCTCAGTTGTTGACTCAGTCTCTACTCAGAGGGTGTTACCTATAATGGATTTAGCTCCTCTTGCCTTTTCCTAGGTCTCATATGCCCGTCCGAGCTCTGCCTCAATCAGGGATGCTAACCTCTACGTTAGCGGCCTTCCCAAAACCATGACCCAGAAGGAACTGGAGCAGCTTTTCTCGCAATATGGCCGTATCATCACCTCTCGAATCCTGGTTGATCAAGTCACAGGTTAAGTGTTTCTTTGTCATTTCTTTCCTTGTGTCTCAGTGCCACAGCCAGCGCCCTGTGACCCATAGGAGCAAGAGAGATAATGGTTACATAGGGTAAAAGATATGGGTCATGCACAGACAGATTTTTGACATAAGAGAAAGACTTCTTATCAGTCAAATGCCCATATTTAAAATGGGCCATCTTAGGAGGTAGATCGCCCATCATGGGAACTGTTCCAGCAGCAGCTAAACTACTTGGCAGGGCTGTAAAGAAGATTCAGGCATCAGGTTGTGTGTGGGACTGAATGACCTTCAAAGTCTCTTTCAACCCTTGAGCAAGTAACATTACTTTTGTGTGTGAAAAGAACCTGTGTTAGGGCTCCGGCTCCAATGATAGCATTATAGACTAGAAGGAACCTCATGCTGCCTCATTTCACACATGAAAAAAGAGAGGTCCTAAGTGGGGGATCTGACTTCTGCCCAGCTAGTTAGTGGCAGTGCAGGGACATGAACCCAGGGCCCGGTACTGTGGTACTTTGTCCATAATAAAGAAAGGCATCCACCACCTCTCAGTAAGAAATGTAAGGTACCTTGGGTTGCATTTTTAAGGACAAAATGTTTTCACCTACTCTCCATTTGATCCCATTTTAAAACACCCCCTGAGAGTAGGTCACCACATGTTTATCATTCAACTCATGCAGTAGACCCTTACTGAAGCCAGCTCTGCCCCCAGACACTATGCAGAGGTACAGTGGGGACCGGGGATGAAGGAGGCACAGCCCTGCCCTTGCAGTACTCCATTATGATGAGCACTTGCTAGAGGCTGTCCAGTGTACCACAGGAGCTCAGGAGAAGGTGTGCTATGCCTGGGGAGATTGCTGTGAAGGGACCATGAAGGAGGTGATGTTTGAGCAGGATTTTGGAGGATGACTTGAAATTATCTGGCACAAAGAGGGATAGAGAATTCTAGGTGAATATGATGTATCCTATAGAATTGGTGGATAGGACATATCATGAGGCATGGAGTCGAGGAAGAACACAACCTGCTCAAGGAATATGTGGTGGTTTGAGGCTTACCGGGATTTGGGACCACATCATCAGGGGCACTAAATGCCATGCTAAGAAAGTCTACCTTCATCTGTATGCAACATGGAGCCACAGGAGGATTTTTGTGTGGGTTTTGTTTGTTATTCTGTATGTGGAGTGGGAGGCAATGAGGAACAGGTACCATGCACAAGGTAAAAATTTGAAAAGTTACAAAAAATGTATAAAAGATGCTTTTAAAGGGTGTAATGTGGTCAGAGTTTGTTTGTCAAACAGATTACATGGTTGCTAGGTGCAGAGGGCCCATTGGAGGACTAGAAACAGGACAGTGGGTGATGGGTAATAGCAACTAGAGGGAGAGGAGAACTGAGCAGTCCAGTGGTAGAGGCTGGAATGGACAGATGTGAGAGGTGCCTGTGTTCTCTGGGTGGGAGGCACCTGTCTAGAGCCATGATGGCAGAAATGCAGGCAGATGCATTTTGATGGATGAGAAAGATTCTGGGATTCACAGCCCTGACCCCACACGTGGGCCGACTCCCCACAGAAGATCCATGGGGCCCGGCCCATCTCTTCCCGGAGATATTTACCAGTGTGCTTTTTTCACTCTTTATGAAGGCTCTTTCTCTTTCCCCAGGAGTGTCCAGAGGGGTGGGATTCATTCGGTTTGATAAGAGAATCGAGGCAGAAGAAGCCATCAAAGGGCTGAATGGCCAGAAGCCCAGCGGTGCTACCGAACCGATTACTGTGAAGTTTGCCAACAACCCAAGCCAGAAGTCCAGCCAGGCCCTACTCTCCCAGCTCTACCAGTCCCCCAACCGGCGCTACCCTGGCCCGCTTCACCACCAGGCCCAGAGGTTCAGGTAGGCATACCCGTGGGGAAAAGAACCCTACTCCACGAATACAGAGCGGGGTGGGGGCCAGGGAAACCCACATCCCAGAAAGATGGGGCAAGTGTAAGAACCTCCACCCCCAGGAGCCACTGTGTGAAGCTCCCTACTGAACCTCAGTCTCCACTACTGTTAAATGGGATGGTCTGACCAGATGCTCTTCCAAGCCCCCTTTCAACTTACGACCGTGGCTGTGGTTAAACTTCAGATTCTTAGATTAAAACACAACGTCTACATTTCACCAAACAAGAAGGTTCTGTTTCAACAAGAGTTAAATCACAAATAAGTGACCAAATTCAGCAGCTTAGACTTAAGGCTGAGGGAGTGGCTTTTAACAAAGTCAAAGAAAAGTGTAGGCCAGGAGACAGAACCTTGCCAAGGTGGGTGGTTTGGTCTCCCCCTCTTTCTTCTTCAGGTAACTCTGTTGGGTTAGGGAAGGAACATGTACTCCCTTTTGTGTTAATTTCACTCTGACTGTTAAGTGAGTAGATTCTGGGATGACAAGAAGGAAGATTTTGTATGAGCCTTATTAGTGTTTCCTTCAGGTACCAAACCCTCCCAGTGCAATGGGGCACTCCCCTTCTCCTGGGACATTTCTGAAAGGCAGGTTTCACTCTGTGAAGGTAGTCTGACCTCAACTGCCTTTATTGTACACAAGTTAAGAATATTCCTGACCTACCTGTAAGAATTCTAAATAATGATTTTATTCCACCCATGTCCCAATTTCCCTTTAATGAAAGAGTTTTTCTCCTTTTCACACATCACATGGGAAGGAAGTAGGCCCTCCCATCTGGCTGTGAAGAGGAGGAAAATCAGCCTTAGTAGTGCCCTCCTGTGCCCTGGGAATTTGAAATGGTTAATGACTTCATGAGGAGTCCAAGTCATCTAATTTTTATTTTGTGTGAGAACACATGCAGTATTTATGTAAAAAGCCTTTCCAGCAGGCTTCTAATGGTGGAAACTATGGTTACTACTGCCCCATGGTGTGAATAGCTTGTCCCCAAGTAAAATACTGACCATGAGGGAGATTATAACATAATGGCAGTTTGCTGGGAGGAGCTTTCAGGTTGTAAATAGTAAGCTCATTGTAAAAAAATCTTAACCCCCAAACTCCTCCTTCCCCCGCAAAAAAAATGTGTGTGGTAAGAAGATTTAGTTAATGTAGCTAGACTAAGAGAAAAGATTTATTCTGATAATGCATTGTGCATGCACGTGTATTCCTTTTATTCACAAGTTTAATTGCAATAAAAGGTGAATTGTAATAAAAGGTGAACAACTTAAGAAGCTGCCCCCTTTTAACAGTCTCACACACAATATAAAATGAAATCCACACAAATGTTCTAAGAGGAGGGGGGAGTGGGATTAATTCAGACCTTGAAAGAAAAGGAGCTTCATTAGACACTTGCTTTAAAATCCAGCATTGACCTGAACACGGATTACTCATAGTTGAAGGCAGAAAAGGGGGAAACGACCAATGGATAGACTTCTAAGCATTGGGGAAAGTTGTCGAGCTTTTCTTCTTTGAAAATGGAGCATTCTTATTAATAGTTCCATTGAGCGATCTTGCCATCTGTGAGGCATTAACCCAGAGACCCTCCTTCTCTTTGCAGGCTGGACAATTTGCTTAATATGGCCTATGGCGTAAAGAGGTAATTAAAACTCCACAGATTGCCAGATGTCCGTGTTGGCACAGACTGGGGCTAGAAATTTTTTTTTAATTCACTAACTTTATTTTTTTTAATTCTTCCTTTTTCCTCCACCAGCATGTCAAATTCTTAATTTTAATTTCAGACCTCAGTTGGTTTTATTTCTTTTAGGGCACACAAAGAGTGTTTGTGTGTTTCACTTTTTCTTTTATTTGCAGGTGGGCTTCTCCTATGGTTCAGGTGCCACAGCTACCAAGCCCTTGATAATCTGGTTCTCTGGACGGCTCCCCTAAGGGAGAAGGCTCCTACTCTTCACCAGCTGACTTTGCAAACTTGCAGAGCAACTGTTTTGCATTAGCAATGCCAAGATTCAGTTAAGAGGGCAGATTCCAGCAAATCAAAATTAGAACATTTTGCTAATCACAGTTGACAATCTTAGGATTGTCAGTGGAAAAATTAGATTTTGGACTACCAGCCCTGGCCAAAGCATGCATAAACGTGTGGACAACCGGCTGGCTTCCACCTTCAGCTCAGTGTGCATTTCAGGGCACAGCCTGAGAATGAAGTGTATCTGTGTGCACCTCAACCAGGGGTTTCTTTTGTTACAGGTTTTAACGGTTATTATAAATCCTTCCTTGGTTATACATGTATGTATGTTTTATACTTGCAGTTTCTTTCATTTAGAGCCTTTCTGTGGGGTTGGGGGCTCAAATAGAATCAAGCTTTGTGGGGGTTCTCTGAATACAGTCACAAGAGTGATCCAGACCTAGTCTGAAAGCTGAATCTCGGGAAGTTGAGTCCGTTATGTCACTGTGTCCATGAGATTCCCATATGTGCTTTTGATAAGCTCCACTGAGCTGCTAGGGACATAGCATCTTCATCATCCTGCTCAGTAGAGCTGCACACTTTAATTCCCCTTCCTACAGTCAGGGAAAGAGATGTGGTCTTTAGTAGTCCCAGTCACATCCCCTGTATGAGGCAGCGCTTTCACCACTTGGCCATGTGTGGTAAGTACCCTGACTCTGGAAAATGCACACAGTAAAGGGAATAACTTGACTGCAGACTTCGCTTTGAGAGCACCAGCCTCTCGAATCTCAGCCCTGGCACCAGTGAGGATAACTGTGGATTACTTCCACATGCCTGGCACACTGCTTACCTGTTCCCACTCCCACTTTTGCATTTTCCCCACTCTGCCCTTTGCTCCCCTCTAACTTCAGTGAGGCGGCAGCAGTTATGGAAAGAGTAATGTTCATGCACAGACGAGGCCAGGGAAGGCACCCAGTTGCAGCATGCATACCGCCACCTCCTCTGCTTCCCCACTCAGAGCACATGTCACTAGTGGATAAGAGCATTCTCCTTTCCAGTAAGCCCAGATTTGGATTCAGGCTCCTTCCTACCAAAATGCTCCAGGTAGCCATTTTCCAAATAGAGTTGAGACTCCTCTTGAAACCTCTTTGCTGGCTCCTGACTTTGGCCTTAAAGTAATTACTTATAGCTGTTCTCTACCTTTAAACTGAGAGGAGTCAATTCACTCAGTTGGAGGAGAGAAGGTTGAGAAGACTGTCTCCAGAAATAATGCAAACAATAGATAGGCATTTGCCCTTCTAAGAATCCTTACCATGATGTTTTTTGGTTTTGTTTTGTTATTTGTGTTTTTTATGTCTATTTGTTTGTTTTGAGAGAGAGAGAAAGAGAGAGAGAGAGCAGGGGAAGGGAAGGGAGAGGGGGAGACAGAGAATCCCAAGCAGGCTCCACGCTGCCAGCACAGAGCATGATATAGGGCTCAAACTCACAAACTGTGAGATCATGACCCAAATCAAAATCAAGAGTTGGAGGCTTAACTGACTGAGCCACCCAGGTGCCCCTTATTACTTGTTTTTAATCAAGAGGGAAGATTGACGTGGTGAATAATGCCAAAATTAAAATGTATTGAGTTGTTATGGTTAGCATGTCTGCAGCAGCCATTTGATTGTCTAAATTCTGGTTAGATGCAGAACTGTTCTTCCATAGGACTTTTAAATATCCAAGAACATTTGCTTATTGTCAAAACATTCTAGGTAACACTTTACCCCATTCTCATCCCATTTTTGCTTTCTCTTCCCATCCTCCTTTTCAGAAAACAAAAACAAAAACAAAAAACCCAACCACATGAAAACCAAGACACTAGTCAATGGATATGGACAAAACTTCTGTATATGTTTAGTATAAAACAAAAAGTTAACAAATATTTTTCTGCTGGAGGCACTGGTAACATAATCTGATGTATCCACTATGAATCACACAGGATATATTTTATCAGACAGTGAATAAAATCTGACGGGTTGTTTTTCTTTTCATGATAACATGAAAACAGATTTCAAAGGCTAATACAAAAGAAGTTATAATAGGGCAAGTAACAGTTTTCTGCTTTTCTAATTCAAGTTATATAAATGCACAAACCACTTGAAATCTTGCTCCTGTAATGCTTAGAAATTAAATCCAGATAATACAGCATCAAGGAGTGATCTGTCTTTAATATTATTGCTTGGGCTTTTTTTGGCGGGGGGGAACTCTTTTAAATAAATGCTAAATGAAACATGAGCCACCTATGTGATTAATAACAAGGCATGCCTGTCCTTTCTTACAGATCTCTGTCCTCAAAATATCAAGAGATCTTTGACAAGCATAAGTCAGGGGACTGCAAAGATGGTAGACTTGAGAACGCCTCAGGCCATCCCCTAATCTGCCTTAAAAATTAAAAAAAAAAAAATTCCCAAGCATTGATTCCACCAGTGTTATTCACTTATGCAGTTAAAAAGTATTTATTATTTTCTATGTGTCCCTTTGTCTGTGATAGGCCTACATGTGCCTCAGTGAACAAATAAGTAGAGCGACAGAATGAATGAAGTAGAGTCCCTCCCCCAAGAGCTCACTGTCTATTGTGGGAGGGAGGATGAGGGTCCGGGTGGGATATCCTATGACCAAATACTATGGTAGAGTCTTGCTCTAGGAGTTGACCTAGCCTTTCTCTTGGCATTTATGTCCCTTAGCCAGTTTAGCCATTCCATTCAGAAGAAATACCACAGACATTAGTTGTTGCATTTTGGTTTTTGAACCTTGAAGACTCCTGCAAACACTCACTCAGCCCTCTGCCCCATGTCTGTGTCTGTGCATCTGTGTGTTATCCGTGGTCAGACTGATGTCTGGACCAGTCCCCCCTTCTGCCTGTCCCCCCAGGTTCTCCCCAATCACCATTGATGGGATGACAAGCCTTGTGGGAATGAACATCCCTGGTCACACAGGAACAGGCTGGTGCATCTTTGTCTACAACCTATCCCCTGACTCTGACGAGAGTGTCCTCTGGCAGCTCTTCGGCCCCTTCGGCGCAGTGAACAACGTCAAGGTCATCCGCGACTTCAACACCAACAAGTGCAAGGGATTTGGCTTTGTCACCATGACCAACTATGACGAGGCGGCCATGGCCATTGCCAGCCTCAACGGGTACCGCCTAGGAGACCGAGTGTTGCAAGTTTCCTTTAAAACCAACAAAGCCCACAAGTCCTGAATTTCCCATCCTTACTTATTAAAATATATATATAAATATATATGAACAAAACACGTGCGCGCACACACACGCACACACATACACGCACACACACACACACACACACAAAAGAGAGAGAAACAAACTTTTCGAGGCTTATATTCAACCATGGACTTTATAAGCCAGTGTTGCCTAAGTATTAAAACATTGGATTATCCTGAGGTGTACCAGGAAAGGATTTTATAATGCTTAGAAAAAAAGAAAAAAAAAACAAAAAAATACCTTTGATGCATTGAATGTTCTTTCATAGCTGTCGTTGTTGAATATAATATACATAGATAGCGATGTGCAGGGATTTTAACCCAGCCAGCTAACTTTACTACCTTCCTTGAAGGTGGGTCTTTTTAAGATGACCATTCGCTCATTTGAAGAAGAAAAACAAAAAACAAAAAAAAAATAATAAAAATAAAACAATTTTTACAAAGTAATGGGATTCAAAGAAAGAAAAAAAAAGATTTTTCTTTTTTGTCGAAAAGTTGATCCAATCAGATTGGTAAAAAACCCCCACACAAATTAAAGAGGAATAATAAAAATTGCAAAAATGAAAAAAAATTTTGCAAATTTTTTTATTTTTCCTTTTTTCTTTTATATCATGTGAACTAAAAACAGTCTTCTGTTAGGGGATGGGGGCAAGGGGGATACCTGATGACATTAACAATTTAATAACATTAACATTGTTGCCAAAGAGGTGGTCTCTTTGCTGAAAATGGGTTTCAAGAAAAATCTATTTTTATAAAATATAAAGAATTTTTACAAGAGAATCTGGATTTGAGAAAAAAATATTTTGACTGGCTAATTTAGGGGAAATTGACAACTTTGTCGCGTTCATACTGCACTGGTAACTTTTTAGAGATCAAGATGTGTGTTTTAAACTGGATTCGTAGACTGTTTTTTGAAGGATGGGCTATAAACAGATGATCTTCATATCTTTTCATAGCATGTAATAATAATAAAAAAAACAATTATTAATTACTAGGGGAAAGGAGTGTTCGTTCTACCCAGGGTACCACAGTTCCCCACAGTCAAAACCCAAAAGCAAGGAGATGAGTTGAAAGACAGTTTTTCTTTAAGTCATCAGTATGGGATGTCAGCAGAACAAAAATTAAAAAGATTAATTTTCCTTTGATCTAAAACTTCCTTAGTTTGAGCAGTAGGTGCTACGAAATTATTTACATATCTTAGTATCATAGTTAAATGTAATGTGTTTAGGAGAGGAAAACAAAAGATACATTTGCTTTAAATTCATTAAGGAATTTTCAAATTCACTTTGTAGCCCATGCTGGTAGAATTGGGCTGTGTTGGTACATTTGAAACACTGTTTATGTTGCTTGAAACACTTATTTATTTAATCGCCGATGTGATGATGCCTATGGCCGAGATCAAATATAGCTAGATTGGCTAGACTACTTATTTGTTTACTTAAACTATGGGAAGAAGCATATTATTGTGTCATTCTGTTGTGTGTGTATGTGTATATACAATATAAATATATATATATAAAGTTATTTTTTCTTTGGGTTAATTTATTATAAGTTGTAACACTTGGCTAGTTTTGTTTGTATATGTCTTAAAATGTTTTCTTATGATATTTAAGTGACAGTTAAAGAGGTATCAAGGTAACTTGTGTAGATCTATTGTTTGATATATTGTCATGTTTGTTGTGAATATTTTTTCTTCCTGCACAGTAGAAAAATAAAAACAACTGGGTCTTTATTTTAATGTAATTCAGATTGGGGAAAAAAAACAGAGCTAAGGGAACAAAATGACTGAGGGAGCATTCTCCCACGTCCAGTGCACTGATCATTTTAGTATGTTTGTGCTTTGTACGGTTATATATTTAAAACAAAAACAAAACAAAAAAATACAAGGGTTCATGCTCTTCCCTGGGTAATAGAAACAGTTACTCGCTATGCATAATCTAGTTGATAGTTAAATTTGCTATTGCTTTTCTTGTCTTGTTATATAAAATCTTTTCAATACAAGTTTAGTCTTAATGGTAATAAAACGTTATGGTTATTTATAACTTGTGCTTATTTTGTGCGTTTTTTCCCATGCTGAACCCACTAAGTGCATGTAGACAGAACTGTTGTTTTCACACCGAAGAGGCAAACTTTGTAGTAGTAGTCGTAGTGGTAGACAGATAACGAAAACCAAGGCTGCATCATAGACTCCTCCTTTAAATTTTTTTTCTGTTTTTTTTTCCTCTTTTCGGTTTTGGAAAAAAAAAAAAAACACCAGATTTCAGTTCAGAGAACACTCGTTCAACATTCAGGGAAAACTTTTTACATCACCTGCTATGAATGAACGCAGTTTGCTGGCAAAGTTTTGATGCATTTGCTAAGCATTAGTGGGAAAGGCGTGCCAAAATCTCTTCTCTATATAATGTGTTCACTCTTGGGGGAAAAAAAAAGGAAAAAAAATCTTAGGACCAGGCAGTTGTATACTTTAGTTAAAATGAATGACTTCATGTTAATCTTGCTAGTTTAGATGATTTCTGAGGGAAAGTATTGTAAATGTTTTTTTTCATAATCTTGTTGTGTTTGAATTATTTGTACTTTATCTGTCCAGACAATAAATGAAAGTGTGTAGAATGGATTTGAGCTTCCCAGATTTTTAAATGTGTTCATTCAAACTTTTTTTTGTAGCATCTTCAGATTTCCCCAGTAATTTTATCATTAAACACACACCCAAAAAAAAGGTAGAGTAAAATTGCATTTTGCAACTTAGCCCAGTCTCTCAAAGTCAATTCGGTATTCAAAAGTCATTGCCCTAGTTCCATACAACTAAAAGTGTGGGCTCCAGCCGGCAGTATCTGCATCATCTGGGAGCTTATTAAAATGCAGAATCTTGGGCTGAATGCAAATCTATATTTAACCAGATCCCCAGGTGAATCACTGGTACTTTAAAGTGAGGAACACTGCCCTGATTGATAACAAGCTGGTACATTTGGCATTATGTTTGGCATTATGAGACATTAGTGTCTGTTTTTCATTAATAAGCATATTTGTGACTTGTTCAGAAGAAAGGAAGTCTGTTTGGAGAGCACCTATTGTCAGTCTGTGTTGTGTTCTCTATATTCTCTCGCTTTGTCCTCCAGCAATCTGGGAAAAGTGGATAGCACTGTCCTCATTTCACAGATGGTAAGACTGAGGCTCAATGGGATTAAGTAACTTGAAACAGCTGGCAAGTCTCCAGCTGGGAATGGACTCATTCTACCGCACAGCACTTCAGCCTTGAGGCTGCAGAACTGGAGCCGGCTTGGAAACAGACCAGTTGTACTACAAGAAAGGTTACCTTTTATTTTAGCATTCATTTTTGCTTAGAAGTAGCACATATTTGACTTTCTTAATTTGATTAGAAACCCTAAACAAGGACTTATACAGGGTATAAAAAACATGAATTTTAAGCTCAGCCTAAAGGGGGACCAAAATGCCTAAGGTATCATGAAGTCATATTAAAGCATGCCCTTAAATTTACAGATGAGCTTTTTAGTGATTTCCCGATACAATCATTCATTGATGATCTACTGTCTTTTGTTTTCATTTTCTCACTAATTGAAAATTCATAATACCTATCCATAAACTGACACTTGCAGAATACCTCCAGTGAGCCAGTTGAAGAAATAGATTCTCTTCCATTTCTCATTACCTCCCCCCTTTATTATTATATTAAATTACCACAGTAGTTGGGATAATTAAATTCAGGGCAAAGAATGGGATTTAATTAACCAAGCTAAATATTAAAACAAAGTCAGCCTGAACTTCACATAGTTGAACTTGAGGGTTCTTATTTTAGTTTTATTTAAAGACAAGTCCCTCTGTTTCTTTTCTGAAGAAAACTGGACAAACTAAGAGCTGCCCCCAGGAATAACAGATCTTCACAAACATGTGTATAGGGTCGAAAACGGTTACTGCTAAACATAAGATAGTTATTACCAACCATTACTACCCCTGATCTTTGAAAGTGTCATTTCAGTGCACTTTAAACAAATAGATACATTATTTGGGAGTATCAGGAGATGGTGGAATCTTACCAGTTCATATAGTTCATTCACCGGCCTCCAACAGACCTATCCTGACAGTTTCACAAATAGCTGTAGGTGTTTAAATAGATCTTTAAAATATCCATAGAAGGCCATTCTATATACACTCTCTTGGTAACACTTCCCAGCATCAGCATAACATGTCTGCCTAACATCTAATAAAAAATTCATCTTGCTCTGAGTGTAAGCCTGTTACCTTAAATCTCCAGACAAACGTTATATAGTTTCTTGTAGGTGTTTGTGGGAAAGTTTTAGCAAATCACAAGAAAGCAGAGGTTATTACATTTCTTTTAGGTCCTAGGTACGTTATGTTTTACTTGGATGAAAAATTGCATGCCAGGGAAGGCTGAAGGCATTTACTTAGTGTTATTTCTCTCAGACTGATAGGAAGAGTACAAAAAACATGTGCTTGTGTCTGTAACCATCCTACATCAGCACCACCAGCATCAAAACAACTTACATCTGATCGCAGAGATCAAAGAGTGACCAAATATTAGTTATAACCGGAAGAGTTTATCAACTTGGGTCCTGTTTAAATTTCTTTCATCAAGATCAGTCATTATTTGCTCACTTATAAATGAAACCTTTAAATCCTAAAGAACATTTAAAACTCACAAGGTCTCATAGCGCCCCAGTGCAATCAGTATTTGTGTCTGACTACCTTAACCTTGTCAAAATTTGGCACTTCATTGCCTTTCACCATAGGCGATTCAGGAAACTCTCAGTTCAAATTGTTTTGCCCTTACATTCTGTAGGCACTTAGCATTTGTTCTTTAACAGACATACACATGCAAATACACAGAGGCAAGCATTTGTACAACTGAATAGGAAATGGGATATTTTACTTTCACTTGCAAATTCAAAAATCATACCTGACAAGGCAGCATCAATGGCAAGAGTGTTTTCTAAATGGAAGAGTCATTAAAATCTTAATTTGAGGTATTCCTGCCTGGATCCATTCCACAGCCTTAAGAAGCCCTCATGGAGCACAGCTGTATAATATCCCTACACCCGTCACTGTCTTTGTTCTACCTGGAAAAGAGAATAATAAAAGGAAATTACATTTTATTTCCATGAGCTAAAATCAAGTTTTAATATTGTCCAAAAATGACTCGTACCATTCCTTTATCTTATTAGCTTTTTGGCATATTAAGTAATAAGATAATTTCTCATGGTACAGTATTTATGTAAGAATCATATTTCTTTCTGTGCAGATCACTTACAGAACTGTCTGTTAACAGGAGAGAATGATGCGTAATCGGCACTTAAGATTAAAATAGACCTGAGAACATAAAAGTGTTCTTTCAATTAAAGGAATAGCATTTCTTCAGTCTCCTTTTTTTTTTTTTGTTTCTGTAGCAAAATGAAAACTGGCCTAAAATTACCCAACCCCAGGTTAATTACAGGAAGGTTTCCCTATGCAAGTCCAGTTTAATCTACTAGTGGTTCAAATGCAAAGTAGACTCACATGCCCCTCCAGGATACCATGTAATTATTTTAAACAGTTTCCACCAAAGTCCTTAAGGTTTAAGAGATTATTTCTAGAAAGAGCAGTAGCATTTATTATGTTTCCAATATGCCAGGCACTATACATTTAGCATTTGGCCCTTCTGCTAACTCAGTGAGGAGTATCATCCTCCTTTTACATAGAGCAAAAAGAGATTCGGAAGAGATTTGTTATCTCTGCCTGACCCCAAAGCCCCCAGTTATACCACCCTGGCTATGAGCCAATTCTATCATAATCAGAGCCAAAACAATTACCAAATGGTCCTTACTTCAATTAAAGGTGGAGATGAGTCCTGTTATGTAAGGAACAGGGGAATTAACATTAACACATTGTGCCTGGGGCTAACCCCCAACTCTTTAATGAAAAAAACAGATCCAATAACGTTGATTTACAAGCAAATTGACAAGGAAAAACTAAAAATGAGGGTTTTTAAATACTGATGAGCAACAGTGTTTAAAAATGAAAATTTCCTTGACAAGTCTATTTAAACCACCAAAAGTCAATGGAGTGGAAAGGGGTTGAGGATAGGACCATAGGGTAAAAAATGTTTACAAGCCAACTCAGCCGCCCTTGGAGCTGGTGCTCCAAGTCTCCCTCAGAGAGGAAGGCCTCATGTGAGCAATATCACCGTAATGGGAGCTCCTTTTGCTATCTGCATTGCCTCCGAATCCTCAGAACATTCGTAGGAGGCGCATAGTATAATCCTTATTTTACACCTGACAAAACAGGCTCCGAGATGTTATGCATCTTGCCCAAGGGTTTTACAGAATGTCGCAGAATTGGAATTTACACCCATGTTGTCTGGCTCCAAGGCAATGTCTTTCCACTAAACCACACTGAGGGCCTTTCAGTGTGATACCACACTTGTGCACCCCCACCCACCTGTGATGTATGGTAGGCTGGTGGTAGGAGAATCAGCCTGCTCTGGACATCTGCCACATGCCAGGCACTGAGGTAGGGCAATAAACAAACATACTCAGCATTTTTTTTCTTCCACCTATTTTGTGCATGGCACTGTGCCGTGGGTTATAACAGGAAACAAGAAAGGAAATTTAGAGTTTTGTTATAAAGAAAAGACATATGAAACAATTATTTAGCAATACCAGGTAGCTTCTGTGCTGGAAGGAAAATAACAAAAAATTTTGAAAATCTGCAGGGAGTGAAACAGTATTTTGGTACCCAGAGAGGAAAGAGAGTATGGCCTGGTAGAAGCACATCACTATTGCAAGAACGTTCTAGGTTTGGATCCCTGGGCAAATTGTTTAATGTCTCTGAGAGTCCCGAACAGAGAAGGACAGATTAAAGATAAAACATGTCCAGATCCTGGGACTCTATGGAGAGTACAGTTGACTGTTAAACAATGGGCCTAGGGCCACTGACCCCCACATAGTCAAAAATCCATATATCACTTTCGACTCCCCCAAAACTTAAGAACTAATAGCCTGCTGTTGACCAGAAGCTTTACTGATAACACACAGTTGACTAACACATATTTTGTATATTACATGTGTTATATACACTATTCTTACAATAAAGAAAGCTTGAGAAAAGAAAATATTTTTTTAACAATTTTCATTGTTTATTTTTGAGAAAGACAGAATGAGAGTGGGGGAAGGGCAAAGAGAGAGGAAGACACAGAATTGAAGAAGGCTCCAGGCTCTGAGCTGTCAGCACAGCTGACAACATGGGGGCTCAAACTCACAAACCATGAGATCATGGCCGGAGCCAAAGTCATATATGCTTAACTGACTGAGCCACCCAGGTGCCCTCCCCTAAGAAAAGAAAATATTATTAAGAAAATTATAAGGAAAGGGGCGCCTGGGTGGCTTAGTCGGTTAAGCGTCCGACTTTCGCTTAGGTCATGATCTCGCAGTTCGTGGGTTCGAGCNGAAAAGAAATACAACTGTAACTCCAGCCACATGCTATCAGGGGCTCTCAGTGCCCCTCAGCAACCACAGACCCTGTCAGTCCCTCCCCTGGTGCCGGGCCACTACAGTGACTCTGCCATTGCACCTCCTTCCTGGGACTCTTCAGTGATGCTCCCTTTATCAGCGGTCCCATTCTCCCTAAACAAACAGTTCAAACTCCAGAGAGAGGGACCTGAATGCCTTGGTTGGTCATAGGCTACTGGCACCATTAATTCTCCTTCTCATAGACCAACCTGATCCTGAAGCCAGGGCTGAAGTCACGTGCTACACAACATGGCCCACTAGCAAAGAATGGCTTGAGGGAGTTGCCCTGAGCAGGGCCTTGGGGCAGGACAGGCAGCTTGGACAGCCCGTGCAGTACAGTGGGAAGTGGCTGGGCAAGATGGAGCTGAGACAGGCCTTCTAGGGATTGGCGAGGGGATGGAGATAGGTACTAAGGAATACAGGTAGGCAGCAGTGGGAGGAGAGCAGAGGAATACTGATATCCTTAACCCCTACTTGTCTTTGCTGTAGGCACAAGAAAGACTCATACGTTCTGTCTCAAGATGACAAACAGATCCAATTAGACTATTTGTAAAGGGCAGCCCTCCCCCACTAGTCACACAGTCAGCCTCGTCATTGCCTGCTTAGTTAGCTGTGGAAAGCTTTTGGAAGTCAGTTCAATCTCCTCATTTGAATCCTTGGGAGAAAAAGGGGCTTGCGGTTGCCCAATCCCACCCTAGGTGACTAGCTCCTTATCCCATCCTACAAACATTAGGATTCCTCGCCTTAGAATGCCCTTTCTGAACCACTGCCCCACCCCCGACCAGGCCCCATTTCACTCAACACACACACAAACACATGTCATTCACATGACTAATCCTCCATGTTCAGTTCATAATTCAGTGCCTCTCAGCTGAGAACCTTTCCTACCCCTCAGGCTGGGTTAGGGATTCCTGGACAATTCCATATCCCTCTCCTTTCCTGTCTCACAGCACACTTGACACACTTGTACTGCTGTGTGCATGCCTCCTTGGGAATGGAGGAATCAGGTGCAGTGCCTGCCTTGGAAAAGCTCAAATGCAAGCAGAGCACTGAAGAGCAAGAACAAAGCTAGAGGTTGTTTGGGGAGCACAGAGGAAAAAACAGTTGAGTGTAATTTTGGCAGGGAAGGGTGAGACTGAAGTATAATAAGAAAGGCATCCTACACATGTGTAGGGATCAGCTTTACCTTGAAGGATGAATCAGACTTGGACAGGCAGGCACTGGGACAAGGTCAGGTGCATCACACTGGGAACCATGGACGTGACCCAGGACCAGGAGTCAGAATCCTCAGCCCCTCCCCTGACTTACTGTGTGGTATCAGGCAAGTCACTGTACCTCACTGGGCCTCAGTTTCCCAGAAGTTAAGGGAAGGTGTTAGACTAGATGGCCTCTGATGCTCCTGCTCCTGCTTTCTGCCAGATTTTCATTTTCCCTTATGTTTTTCATTGATTCAGCAAATATTTGTTAACCACTACTGTATGGCACTGAGGATACAATGAGGGGACAAAAGAGATGTTTGTATACTGACGGGGATGAATGCTGTTAAAGTCAAGTACAGACTGCTCTGGGAGTAACAAGGAGAGCTGCCCATTGGAGGACAAGGAATGCCCTACTACTGTGGCATTTGAGCTGAGGTCTGAAGGACGAGGTGGGCATGCCCCATCCTGGACAGAGAGCCAGAGAGCAAGCTCAGCTGGAAGGAGCACAGTGACTCAGCAGTGGAGGTGGAGGTGGGGCTGGGGCTGGGCCAGGAGTGGTAGCAGGAACCTGATAACCCCTGCAAGCCACAGAGGACTTTGAGATTTACCTTAAGAGTAGTGGGGGGGAGGCACCTGGGTGGCTCAGTCGGTTAAGCATCCAGCTTCGGCTCAGGTCATGATCTCAAGGTTTGTGGGTTTGAGCCCCGCATCAGGTTCTGTGCTGGCAGCTCAGAGCCTGGAGCCTGCTTCGGATTCTGTGTCTCCCTCTCTCTCTGATCCTCCCCTGTTCACACTGTCTCTCTCTCTCTCTCTCTCTCTCTCTCTCTCAGAAATTAAAAAAATAAAACATAGTGGGAAAGACCCATATTCCAGTCAATGAATCATCCTCTCTCAGCTTCAGTTTACTCAGATATAAAATATGGATGATAAAGTACCCACTTTATATGGTATTGGAAGAATCAAATGAATTAATATGTGTTAAGTGCTTAAAACACAACCTGGCAAATGGCAATAGCAATAAAAATGTTATCATCATCATCTCATCATTATTCAACTGGCTAAGTCTCACACATTCAGCATGGATGCTACCTCTTCTGGAGCTCCCTCCTTGACTTCCCAGATCAGATTATGCACTACTCCCCTGGGCTCCCAAAGTCCCTGTGCATCCCCCTCTCCGCCTGCAGGGTAATTTGCTGTTTACATCTCTGCCTTCACCCCTAAACTGTAAGCTCATCGAGGGAAAAGGGCTGTGACCTATTTGTCAGCACGAGATTGGACATAAAAAGAATGTCAGTGAAGGTGCTCAACTGTGGTAGGCTGAATAACACACCCCAACATGTTCACGCCTTAATCCTTGGACCCTGAAAATATGTTACCTTATGTGAGAAATGTGACTTTGCAAATGTATGCAAAAGTTAAGGATCCTGAGATGGGGAGATTATCCTGAATTATCTAGGTGGGCCCAATATGATCACAAGGGCAGCAAGAAGGCAGCAGGGAGATCAGTCAGTAGTAGATGAGATGACAGAATGGAAAGGTTGGGCCCATGAGCCAAGGATTGCAGGAGGTTTCTACAAGCTGAAAAAGGTAAGGACCTCCAGAACTGTAAGAGAATAAATTGGTGTTATTTTAAGGTCAGTTTGTGATAATTTATTACAGCAGCAATAGGAAATTAATGTACCAGCCAAACACGAAGCAGGGATTAGAGAAAGAATAATTGTGGAGGAAGCAAATGCCCAGACGAGGCACTCCTTGATCCCATTACGTCAGTGAGAGCTGGGGTGGTGTTTATGGTGCCCCTCTGCCCACCCTGTCAGCATACCCTTACCAAACAGAAGCAGATGCCACCACTATTTTAACTTCATCCCTGATCTCTCGTGACTTGGTAGATGGAGAAAGGGGGAGAAGAATCAGTGTGTCCAAATACATGAGTGCACCATGTTTCCAGGCTCCAGAGGATAGAAGCTACAGTGTCAAGTGCAGTAATGGAAGGAACACTGGTTCAGGAGACCTGGTTCAATTCCCAGTCCTACCATTAATTTCTTGTGTGATTTTGAACATATTATATATTCCAGGCAAGTTCTTTCTGTGGCGTTCCACATCCCAATCAATGATGGGAAACCCAGGAATATTTTTAAACTCTACCCTTTCCCCCAAACATCCAATCAATTACCAAATCCTGTGAATTTTATCTCCTGAACATTTCTCAAATTCATCCCTTCCTCCCTCTCCTCAAGGCTGCTATCCTAGTTTAAGTCTCACCTGCTCATAAAGACAACTGGACATCTTCTAAGTACATGGATTCTGGCACTAACCTCACAGGAGACCTTGCTTCCTCAACATCGGTATGCCTCCCATCCCCTTAGTCAGAATGAGCTGCGTAAAATATCCATCTGACCAAATGCCTTCCCTGCCTAAATCCCCTGAGGGGAGTCCCAAACAGGTGACAGTCCAGATGTCTGAGCATGACTTTAAGGCCCTGCATTATCTAGGTTCTGACTGCTTAACTAGCCTCATCCTCTCCTCTTCCGGGCTCATGGTTTATGGTCCAGCTGTGCAAAACTGCCTATATTAATTTTCTTTTTCATTTCTAACAGAACCTCGATTTTATTAGAGCCACAAAATGCCTAGCTTCAAAACATTTTTCAGTTTTCCTTATAGTTAGAGGTGGCCACATCACACAGCTCTGCTCGATGAGATGTAACAAGTCCCTGGTAGGCTTCCAGGAAAGCTCTTTAAAAGAGAGCATACTCAGCTGACATTCTGTTTTCCCTGTGCCATTGTCCTCACCTCTTCTTTCTTCCTCCCTGGAAGGCTGATGTGACGTCTGGAGCTGCAGGTGCCATGTTGCAACTATGAAGGCAATAGCCAATAACCATGGATGGCAGAATTGAAACACATGAGGCACCACGGTTCTCAGTAACATCTCTTAGCTACTACAGCTGCCCTGGATTGTCTTCCCTGTGCTTCTCATTACATGAGAAAAAAAAAATACATTCCTTACAACAGAGCTTCCCATCCAGTGAACGCATTCTTATTGATATTCTCATTTTGTTTCTTTGACATTATGAGCAGCTGGATGAAGCCCTGGGCTGTTAGAGCCCCCAAGCCATTTATCTTAGGCCCCAAACAGCCTGTCCCTCTACCCTATTGGGACAAACAGATATTATTGTATGTATGACACTACGTGTAAAAGGTTAGACAACTTTGCCTCACCGATTTAAGTTTGATTATTACCCTATTTCACTTGGCCATTGCCTGTATCTCCCAGTCTGATCACATTGAAGAGACCCATGTTGGTCTTCAGACCCACCCCAGATGTCCAATGCCCCTACAAACGCCTGCTATCCCCACTTCTAGGAGTTCCATCCCCACCTGCCTCCATATCGTCATTGCTTTATTGCTGCCTGCATCAGTCTGCCATGCATCTAAGCGCTCCCCATCCAGCAGCACTGACCTATTTCTGACCTCTGATGCTCCTTGGGGACTCAATTCCTACCACCTCACTGACTGGAAGGACTCAGTATCTTTGCTCACCTCCAGATCTGCAGGGCACATCCCCCCCCCCCCCCCCCCCCCCCGCCTCTCTCTCTCTCTCATTCTTTCACTGTCACTCATCATTAGGGATGCATCCTCCCTTTCTCTTTTCCCACTTGACTAGGGAAGGAACAATCCTACCATTGAGTTGCTTAGACCCCTAGTGACTTAGTAACATAGTTTTTTGGATATGCAGGGATGAAGGTAGGTCAGAGGGGGCTAAGAAGTGCCTTTAGTCTAGTCTCTTTCACCTCAAGCCTGTTTGCTAGCCTGGACCTCTGTGTCAGATCCTCCTCACTTACAGTGATGTTTTCTCTTAGGACCTGGTGTCCTTATTGTAATCTGGCTGTCAATGCCCCTATCCCCATGACCTCACAGCCCATCAGATACGCTTATATATGTCTGAGCCTTAAATAAGAACCATCCACATTCTCATTCATGGAGTCTATGTCAACCTGGGGATGTAGCTAGACACTGGAAGGGCATGGAATATTTGTAGAGTCCTGAGCCTTCTGCTACAGAATGAATGATTTACAGATAGGCCTCAGTGTCCCTATCTGTAAATGCAGAAGCAGGTCTATGTGAGCTCAGCTCCACCATGCTGACACTAGAAGGAACCCCAGTGGAAGGCTCGAGGCCCCAGAATACATAGAACCAGTCTAGGAGGAAGGGGAGGGGGAGAAATGAGGGGGAGAGGAAGTTTTCATCAGGTGCTGAGCTTTCACTGCCAAAAAATTTCCCACAAACAAACCCACCCCAGCAAAGGAAGCTACTGTCGGCTGGCACACTGCAGAAAAGAAGGCGGGCACGAGGCCTCATTAATCCAGCAACTGTGGGATCAGTTGCAGATACCCCCAGCCCACCCACTTCTCACCATCTGCTGCTGCTGCCGCGGAGCCGAAGGCGTGCAGCTCTGGTGGGCGTCCAGCGTGCAGCCGGCAGAGGGCCTGGACCCTAGACTGTGCGGCAGCCTTAGCACGGGGACCGCGCATTCCCTAGGGCCAGCTTGGGCCCCAAGGGTATCCCCCAACCCCTGTCCCCACCCACCAAGCAATGCCACAACCCTCCATGAAGTTCTGCTTTGAAAGCAGCTGAGGGAGAAGCCCCAGCGTCCCGAACAAATACTAAGCAAAAAAAAGACTAAATGACATTGATTGAGAACCCACTGTGTGCTGGGCACATACCTCATCTCCCACACTCCCCCTAACCATACTAAGACTCCAAAACTGGTCCGTCATAAGCCTTAATGATTTCAATATGCATATAGATTATGCCTCCAATATCCTGGCTTCTCAATTCCTCAGCTTTTGCTTCTCTTTCCACCTCATTACTCCCTTCCTGCTCACACCTCAGGCCTGAATACCTTAATGTCAGTTTCAAGCCTCTCTGTCAATGCCTATGGTCCTCTCCCACCCTCTAGGAAACTGACTCAACCCTACTGGGACCTTCAATTTGTCTTTTACATTCCCTTTCCCCTCCCCCACCCCCACTGTCCTCACTTCACTTCCTCCAGTGTAAATTTCAAGGTCAAACATCTAACCCTGCCTTGCATGCATTCTCGCTGACCTGGCCAGCCCTCATTCCAGCACCTGCTAGCTCTCCAGATACTCTTCTGCACTGTCACAACTGCACACGACCACAAGAAAATACATGCTAACGCCCATCAGGCTCCTTTTAAATTAGGGACCACCAGCCTCACAGGGGCCCTGAGACTACTTGCAGTAGCATTGTTTCTCTAGTTCATTTTCTCCCCTCCCTCATAGATGGCACTTTCCTGCTTTCTCCTCATTTTTCAAACTCCCAATTCCCCTCCCCCATCTTCATTCTCAAGCAAAGACCCTGTTTCCTATCCTACTTTTCTGGCCATATCTGTTGCCTCTTCACTTCTTTGACCTCTAAATGTCGAAGGCTGGTTTCTTGAACCTTTTCTCTAACTACATTCAGTCCCCAGGATCACTCATCCAGGGTCACGGCTTTTAGTATAATTAATGTTTGGATGATTCCCATGTGTATTTCCAGCCCAGATCTCTGACCTGAACTCTGGAGCCAAATATACAATTGCCAAGTTGACATCTCCACCTGACTGTCTAAAGGGCATCTTATACTTAATATAACAAAAAAATAATAGCTTTTTACTCTCCCTGTCCACCCAACCTTCTCTCTTCACTGTTTTAGCAAATGGGAGCACCATCCTACCATTCGCTCAAACCAAATCACTTGGAGTGACACTAACACCATTTGCTTTTATTTATTCTTTAAAAAGTTTCCCCTTCACGTAGAGGATGGCATCTGTTTTGTTCACTGTTATAACCTCAGCTCTTGAAAGAATGGCAATTAGTAGGTGCTCAATAAATATTTGCTAAATAAATGAATAATTAAATTAATTGAATTGAATGTCTTGGGTACCAAGTTTTCATCCATATGCTCATTTACTAAATAATCACAGATTGGATAAAGGCTGAGAAGGAAGGTACTGTGGGAATAAATAACAAAGGTGTTCTACTGAGGGTAGAGGTCTTCTCCCTCAGAAAATGACTTTGAGGGGCGCCTGAGTGGCTTAGTTGGTTAAGCGACCGACTTTCGCTTAGGTCATGATCTCGCGGTTCGTGGGTTCGAGCCCCGCGTCAGGCTCTGTGCTGACTGCCAGCTCGGAGCCTGGAGCCTGTTTCGGAGTCTGTGACTCCCTCTCTCTCTGACCCTCCCCTGCTCATGCTGTCTCTCTCTCTCTCTCCTAGAAATAAATAAAAACATTTAAAAAAAAAAAAGAAAGAAAGAAAATGACTTTGAAATGGAACCTGAAGGAAGAGACAGTCATTATGGAAGATCCAGGCAAAGAACATCAGTGCAAAGGCCTGGAGGTGGGAAGAGTGTGAGGGGATCTAAGAAAAAACAAATGGCCAAAAGGGAAAGAACAGTGAGGGAAGAAACAGAGGTGCCAGCAGACTCTGGATTGCTAAGTGGGGCCAGATCATACAGACTCTCGCAGACCTTAGTTAGGAATGTAGATTTTATTCCGAGGTCACTGAGTTCATTTGTCTTGTCAACTTTCAAAATAAAAAAATGTGGAGTAATGTTACGATCTGGCTCCCTGTTGGAGCTTACGCTATGTTCCCTCTAGCAAGTATCTCTCCCTCTCTAACTTCACATCTATAATCTAGGGATAACCACTTCTGATCTGCTTACCTTGTACCATTGTCTTCAGATTCACGTGAGATTAGCCAGGGACCTTCAGAGGTGTCACTGCCAGAGCTTAGGGGGGGCATTTTAATCAGACTGTTAAAGACTTGGACTAAGCAAAAGGGAAAGCTAGGAATGGTTTGCATTTAAAGAGGTTAAATATGGTTAAAATCAGCAAGGGCTGTTTTGCTATGGCATAAATTAAAAAGTATTTCCTAGCGATGCCTGAGGCTTTCCAGCCAAGTTCCTGGCATTTCAGAAGACTGGTTGAGAAGTGACCTGCTGACAGAAGAATACCTGGAGATGGAAATTCTGTCCTGTCGGGGCCCCCACGTCAGGGCTTGCTTTGCCTACCCCCACTCCTGCCCTGGCCATTAATTCCCCCCCCTTTTCTCCCTCTGCTAAGGCTTGCCACGCCTCATCTCTCTGCTTAGAGAGAGAGCTAAATATAAAATGAAAGCAACCATAGCCCCTGTTGTCCTGAGGTCAGGACATCCCCAAGAAAAATTACAAAAGGAGTAAGACATCTGAATCAGGCTGACCAGTCCCATGTGCCTCGGTGACTTAAAAGAGCCAGGCTGGAGTTCCAGGTCATCACGGCTGGGCAGGGTGGTGGCTACAGGCGGCACCTCCTCCTCCACTTTCAGATGGTTGCTGAGGGTTGCTCAAGGGAGCTGAAGCAGGTCAGGGAAAAGAACAGACTTCCACATGTTAATATGGCCAGGTCTGGCCCAGGCATAGGGTCTGGGAGCTCAGAGCAGAGATAATAAAAATAGCTGCTTTTTCATGAGTACAGACCAGGAGCCAGAGGCTTGAATACATTCTCTGTAATCCTCCTAGCACCTCTTTGAAGTACATAGTATTTTCCCATTTTACAGGTAAGAAATCAGAGGTGCAGAGGAGTCGCATAACCTTTCCAGCATCTACAGCTTGGCCGTGGGGAAGATGGGATTGTAGCCCAGTCTGTCTGACTCCAAAACTTAGGAACACTTTCTAATAAGTCTCGCCATCTCTTCCAAGGATATTTGCCTCATCCGTCTTCTTACAGAGCCAGAGGGAGGGGACAGCTAAGGCACATTTGCCCCTACAGGTAGAAATTTAAGAATAGTTACCTTATCAGGTAACTACTGAAAGGATTCGGTGACTTAGAACTCGGGGGAGCACATAGTGAGTGTCTAGTACATGTTGGTCCTAGCCACCACTGTGAAATTTGAGCCAGTTTCCATTTATACCTTCATCATTCCTAATAATTTCTGATGTGCTGTATGGCTGCCCTTCTCCCGCTCTACTCCCTATACATGCACCCGATCTCTAAAGCAAGACACAGCCACTGTAGAAAAGCATGGATTTGGGGTCAGAACAAAGTTCAAATCCCCACTGTACCACTTACTGATCTAACAACAGTTGGTTTCCTTTTCTAGTACAATGTAAATAAAGTATCCACTTCAGTGGGTTTCTGTGAGGGGTAAATGAGAAAATATATGGAAATCACATCTACTAAATAAAGCTGTTTTTGTTGTGATGATCTTAAGGCCTGTGTCAAATCTTCCCTACTAGATGAAAAGGTCCTTGTGGCAAAGACTTGGCTTCTTATGAACACACACTCCCTGGTCCAGGCATCTAGGACAGTGTCTGGAACCTGGAAAATGCTTAAGAAATGTTTGTCAATGAATATAGAGGTTTTTTTAATAATAATTTTTTAAAAGACCCCGAGATACAAGGCAGGTAGCCCAGACATTCCAAACCAAACTTGACCCATCCTTTCTGAAACTGGCATCCAGTTGTCATCATCCTTACACACATCAAGAATTGGACACGTTATTAAAATCTCTCAAAGTGACTTCCCCCTCAGTTATCCTTCAGGCTGCAATGAAATGACAGAGATCTGACATCTTCATCACACAATTACTAAAACATCCTTCTTTGAGTTACCATTTTAAAATATTTGCCTAATTTAGCAGGAGTTTGGGTTTAATTACAGGAAGAATGTGGGCTTCGGTTAGGTTGAGTTGAATTTAGGGAAGGGGGAGCAGAAAACTGGGTTTCTTTCACTTGCTGGAGGACTTTTGCTGGCCAGAGAACTCCCAAGTAAGACTGAGCCAGTCCAAATAAAGCAAGTGACACAAAAGAAACTTGGAAAGTTCCTTGGAAAGAAAGAGAAGGTCATGAATCAAGTGCCTGAGAAGACCTCAATCCAGTTAAAAATCTTTCTGTGTCTCTTTAGGGCCTCAGAACACAGGTCACGATGCCCGGCCTGGCTGGCATTCAAGACTTCCAGGATCTGGACACACCTCTGGTCTTTGCAACCTTGTCCCCCACACACAACTCTCAACCACCATGTGCCCCATTGACTTTAAGGACCTCAGGGCTCTTTCAGCTTCTTTCTCTTGACCAGCACCCAGTTTTCCTCTACAGTGGCCTAAACTGGGCTGGTCTAGTTTATCAGCCAATAAATACTCATCAGGGGCTTATTTTGCACCCAAATTGGCTCTAGAAGCTGGGCAGAAAGCAGTTAACAGAACAAGTAAAATTCCCTGCCTTCAAGGAGGAAATAGACAATAAATGACTGCATAAATAAACAATATAGGCTTTTAAATGCTATCATAATTGCTTACTATATTAGTTCCTTTTCTCTTTTTGCTAAAACTGGTAAGGGAAGGGACAAAACAAAACCTGTGCTTGATTCAAGGTGTAGGTTTTTGGGGGCACCTGGGTGGCTTAGTCGATTAAGTGTCCGACTCAGTTTCGACTCAGGTCATGATGTCCAGGGTCATGGGATTGAACCTAGTGTCAGGCTCCACACTAACACTGCAGGATTCTCTCTCTTCCCCTCTCTCTGCCCGTCATCTCTCTCTCTCCAAAAAAAAAAATGTAGTTTTGGAAACATCTTTGGTATTCTTTTTTTTTTTAATTTTTTAAAATTTATTTTATTTTTGTGACAGAGAGAGAGAAAGAGTGTGAGTGGGGAAGAGGCAGAGAGAGGGAGACACAGAATCCAAAGCATGCTCCAGGCTCTGAGCTCTCAGCACAGAGCCTGATACAGGGCTCAAACCCAGAAACTGTGAGATCATAACCCAAGCCAAAGTCGGATGCTTACCTGACGAAGCCACCCAAGTGCCCCAACACCTTTGATGTTCTAAAGACTCATGGAAACACCCTGTACTTTCCCCCACCACTGCATTGAGACCCACTAACTGATATTCACAGCGCATTATATTGTCCTTTGAACTAGATGGGGAGCTGCTTGAGGGCAGGGATGCAGTTTTTTTTCTCAGAAAGGCACTAGAGACTATCTGCTGAAATGAATGAAAGATTGCGCCAACACTGAACTGTCTTCCACTGTCCCCTAGTCATAAACCTTCAATTAGTTTATATAAATATTCTGCCACTCTTCCAATGGGTTGTCCTGGTCTCTAAAGTGGTCTACTGAGGACCCTTGAGTTGGGATCCCTGATGACATTATAGCATCCAGGAAATAGGTATGGCATCTTGCAGCCCAACTCCATGAAAATAATGATTGCAAACATAATTATCTAGTGAGCACCTTCTATTTCCAGATGACATGCTAGTTCCTTGACATAGAACATCTTTTTTCTTAATGTTTATTTTTTTTTGAGAGAGAGAGAGACAGAGCATGAACAGGGGAGGGGCAGAGAGAGATGGAGACACAGAATCTGAAGCAGGCTTCAGGCTCTGAGCTGTCAGCACAGAGCCTGATGCAGGGCTTGAACCCACAAACTGTGAGATTATGACCTGAGCCAAAGTCAGACACTTAACCGACTGAGCCACCCAGGTGCCCCTAGAACATCTGTTTAATAAGTAAAAAGTTCTCCTTAGTAATCCTCCCAGTGCCAATAACCGTGAGAAATACATGGAAATTACTAGCTGCTATCAATATTACTGTGTCTAAAACTACCGTTTTCCCCTGCATTAGAACAATCTGAACATTGTTAGGCAAAGACATCTAAGCAATTTTAAAATTATTTGAGTCATGACAGAGAGATTCACAACTGAAATATTTACCTTTCAATTTCAGGTGAGGATGTTCCCAGAGATGGAAGATGTGACAAGTTCCCACATCGTGTGAGCATCAGAGAAAAGTTCCCCTGACAAGTCACGTGCAGAGATGGGAACCGCTGATTAAGGAGAGGATTAATTTTATCTTCCAAGTATTTCTGCCAGGGAAAACTCTTAAATTTGTAGAATGGTGAGTCTGGAAGGGTCCTTTGAGGTCTCCTGCTCCACCCCTGTGTCTTATGAATGGGGAAACAGAAGTGCATCCTAATTGTTCAGACTGCTTCTTTACATTTCCTGCCCCAATCCCTCCCCCCATGAGAGTTTATTGAATGAACAAATGAATACAAATGAGGGGTATTTGGGTCTTGTTTCATCTAGTCATTTACTCAACAAATACTGAGTATTTTCTAGACACTGTTCTAGGCACTGGGGATACAGAAGTAGACAAACCAGAAAAAAAATCTCTGCCCTCATGGAGTTTACATTGCAGAGAAAGGAGGTGAACACTAAAACTATATGCATACATACATGTTAAATGATCATAAAAGCTAGAGAGAAGAATACCAACAAAGAGATAAGGAATGGAGGAGGAGAGTGGAAACTTAATTAGGATGATAAGAGAATGCCCCACTTAGAAAGAGCTAGAAACAAGGAAGGGAGCCATGTGGATATCTAGTGGTTAAAATCCAGATGGAAGGAATAGTAAATGTAGAGGGCTGGAGTGTCCAAAGAATTCTGAGGAGGCCAATGTGGCCGGAGCAGAGTTAGCAAAGTATGAGATTTCAGACATGAGCCCAGAGACATGATAGAAGGCTGCGGAGGGGTGCACCATATTGTAAAGGTCCTGTGCCATCAATGGCTGGTTTCCTCTCATATTCATTCTTCTCTGTACTGTTCCCTTACCCTCTGGCTTCTGGTTACGTTTGGCCAATGGGAGGCACTAGCAGGAGATTAGAGAGGGAGGGAATAAAAACTAAGTATACCTCTCACTCTCTATGTTTCAAGTGGTATATCTAGCAGGGCTACTGCCCCCCATGGCTCCAGCTCCCACCAGACAGGCCTACCAAGGTTCAGGCTCCGGTGGGACAGCTCCAGCCCTTGGGCCCCTCCCTTTATTCCTGCATCCCTAGGGGAAGTAGCAGCCCTTTCATTTGCTAATCTCAGAGTTGCCTCACCTCCTTCTATCTTGCAGCTCTTCTAACACCTCTATAACTAACCCCTGCATTAAATAATCTCTACGAGATTACCTGGTGTGAGTTGTATTTTGCCAGCTGGACCCTGACTGATCCAGGCTCCAAAGGCCCCTATAAGACTTGAGCTTTTACTCTAAATAAAATGGGCAGCCACTGGAGGGTTCAAGCAGAGGTTCATGAAGGGCCTTGAAAGCCTGAATGAGGCATTTGTGTTTCCATAAGGATTTTTTGAATTGACTTAACCAAAGTCACACAAAATATGTGATGAACAGACCTCTGGCGGTTGCTCCTCTGCTCTCCACTCAGTGCTCAGTAAATGGCATTGAGAATCCAGAAATTTCAAAGACAAGGAAAATCATTTGCATATTCTTAAGCAGTTTTGCCCAGGACTCTAACTCTTTGAAGACCTTTGGGGGTCAGGAGGGTAGATGACACTATGCAGAGGAAGACTTATCAGTGTGATTTCCCAGGAGTGCCAGCAGAGATGGAGAAGAAAAGCTAACCCTCAGGAAGCCCTTGCAACATCCTAGCACCCTGCCAGGCAATTTCACATCTACTGGCTCATTTAATCCTACAAGAACACTACTCAGTGGATATTATTATCTTTATTTTGCAAACAGAGCCTCTGAATTTCAGAGTGGTTAGGTAACTAGTCTAAGGTCACACATCCTCCTTTTCCATTGACAAGTGGATCAAGGATCAATCCAATGCTTCAAGGTGGTCATCAAAGCAGTGGAATGAGGAGTCTTTGGGCAAAGTCATTGGACAAGAGACCAGGTCTTGGAAGAAAAATTCATTTTCCCTCTCTGAATTTCAATTTCCTCATCTACAAAGTAGGAATAGTATCAATGAAATCCATTTCAAAGGACAGCTTTGATGGTTAAAAGAAGCTACTGCATGATAAGAGCCTTGCACATTTTAAAGCTCTGTATCAAAAGTTCTTAACTTGAGGTTCATGCCTGAGCTTTGAGGTCCATAAAGATGATGCTAAAATTTGTATGTACAGGCACAGATCTGCTGACCCTGCAAAAAACGTGACTTTCTTCATGCCTCTTTTATACGTAAGCATCTTGTTGCATGGATGGTGATTCCATTACATAAAGAAAAGCTTTTCTATACTTCATGGCTTCCAACTGTAAACCAACTAACTACTGTGTACACTATGTGCTCTGGACTGTAGAGGCAATTCAAAGGATTTTCAAGAATGATTTCAATTACATGTGATTTTTGCCTCACAGACCATTTTTAGAATCCAACCCCCTGCATAAGATGTGACTCCTCTATTTGTGCTCTTGTGGCAGAAGGGTCTGTGACTCCCAGCAACAGATTCTCAAAGGAGGTGACCCAAAGTTGGTTGGGAAGCAACATTCTAGACAAATGTTGGAAGTATTACTATGTTAATAATGAACATACTATGGTTATTGTCACTACATATACACTTACTATGTGTCAGTTATAATTTAAGAGTGAATTAGAGAAATCCCTGTCCACAAGGCTCATAGTGCTGTGGGGATAACAAACCATATGCAGCTGGCAGGTTTCTTGGAGGAGATGAGATATGAGCTGGATCCTAAAGAATGCTAGGAACCTTAATAGGTAAAGATGATAGAAGAGCCTGCCAAGTGGGAGGAATGTCTTGAGCAAAGACATGAGGTGGAGAAGGTGGCAGGGTCAGCTTAGAGAACTCCTAGGTGTGACTGGAGTACAGGTCAAGGTGGGGGGTGTGCAGGGAAGAGGTAGAAGTACTTTTGGAGACAGAAGTAGGGCTTGGCTATGGAGACCTTCAGTGCCACCCATGCTATAAATTCTCTTCTCTGTCCCAATATCCACAGCTAATACAGCCCTTTCTCTCCCCCAGGACCCATTCCAGAGCTGAATACCTATGGATGCTATGGGACAGGGAGACCCTTAACCCAGGTAAGAGTATGACAGACTTGGAGTCTAGTCCTGATTCATCTACTCTGCAGTTCAGTGACCTTAGGCAAGACCCTTCCCTTTTCTGAACCTCAGCCTCTTCATCTATAAAATTGGAATAGCCATATCTCTCTTGCCAATAGTACCCAGTAGGGTATTTGTCACCTAGTGGGAGCTCACCTCACATTAGTTGAACTAGGCTCCTGGAGACTATCTGATGAGGCAGTAAATAGTCAAGTGATTCGGAAGAAAGACCAGACAGCCTCAACGTCCTGTGTTATTGTGGTCACTGACCTTGAGAAGCTCTCACTCCATCCAGAGGTAGCAGACTCAGCCCTTTCCCATCATGCCAAGCTCCCTCTACAAGAAAGGAGACAGGAGGGAAAGTCATCCATCGCCCAAGCTGAGCGAGACGTTGGAAAGCTCCCAATGAATGCTAATGCCATCGACCCTCACTGAGCTGTGCTACGTTTTCAAACAAGCTTATTTGACTCTGATTCACCTCTGGAGAAAAGAAAGGTTACATTATTGATATGAAAAAATACCAGGAACAAAGTCACCCAAACAACAACAATTCTCCTCAGGCGTCAACTTTCACAACTTCTACTTAAGTTTAGGTGGCAGGCCCTCCTTAGAGAGGCCATCATCCCATCATCTCTTCACTTGTTTACCCAACAGATACTCAGTTTGAACAGAACTTGAGCCAGACCTGGGAGCACCAAGAGAACACAGAGCAGACCCTGTGTTAAAGAGCTCTCAATTCAGGGACAAGAAAGGAATAAAACTATGGACCAAGGCAGCTACAGACATTAAGATATGATTGATCACTGGGCAGGATAGTCCAGAGTGCTGTGGGAGCCAGAGAAGGGAGCACTCATTAGCTTGGGGTAGGCAAGGCCATAGAGGTTTTGAAGACACCCAGCCCTGTACAGGCTAGGTCCAGCTGCAACCCCAGCACTCCCTTTCACCACACCAACTGCACCACTATGCTAATAACTCACAGATTTTCATCTGCACCAGGCCATTTCATTCATTCACACCAGTGATAAGGTACATAAAAATAAGGCTTGGGGAGCAATAAGTGAAGCCCCTTCATGAAAGACAGTTCCGACAAGATCTCATGGGGAGATGTTAGAATGAATAAAAATTCACTGAAGATGTCCAGGGACTCTGTGTGCCATGTTGGTGGAAAAGAAAGCATATGCAAGGTATGGTATGGAGTTACTAGTGCATAAGGTGAGTGTGGGGGAATCTGGGAGTTGAGGCAGGGGGCAGGGGGCAGGGACAAGTGGCCAAGGGCCTGGAATGCCAAGCTAAGGAGTTAGGACTTTATCCTCTAGCTGATGGGGAGCTCTTCATGGGCTGTAAGCAGGGCAATGACTTGGTCAACTACCGTGACTCTGGGGTCCTTGAAGTAAGTTCAGAGTAAGCTGGACTTCTATAAATTGGTGGAAAGAAAGTGAAATCTGACCCAAAGACAAGAAAGTGCATCTCAGGTCCCAATAGAGCCTCAGTCAGTGAGCAATCCCCACCCCCCTCCTAGCGCGCAAGGGCCCAAGGACTTCCCAAGATCACCTGATGGCCTTTGATGTCTCTAGCATTTGTCTCCCATCATCCTAAACCATCCCCTTTCAGCAGGTTCTCTACCAAGGACAGATTTGATGGTGAGCAAATGGCTCACTGGAGAAATAAAATGCTTGTGTTTCTTCAGCGGGGAAAGCTGTTGGGGTTTTTTGTTATCATTATCATTATTATTTTTCTCTGAGCCAAAAAAGTGACAGGACATAATAATATCATTTATTCTAACTTGCTCTTGCAAATCAGAACTTTTTAATATTTTCCTTTCAAATGAAAATGCCATTTATCATTATCAAATGAAGTGCTAATGAAAACAACATGTATAAGAAACACATTCACACAGCAGAGCATGATGGAGCACCTTGTCAGCGGTCCGTAGTCTTGCCGTTAATTTGATTTCTGCCAAAAATCACTTAAGTGAGACTTGGGGATTTTTTTTCTCAGTGCTCCAGGCCCTTATACGGAGGCCTGTTTTATTCCCCTCTCCTGAGAAGGCTCTGAAATCTCAAGCTAGTTTTAATCTGGCTTTTAATGGAACTCCCGTTGATTGTGTGAAGGATGTGTGTGTATGTCAGGGAGCATGGGTTATGCTTGCCCGTCTGCAGGTTGCTGCTCATTTCTTCCACCCAAAACATATGTGGCTGGGCTGTGTCCTTGTTTAGGTATGTGTGTGTTTGTGTACTTCAGTCTGGGTGTGCCTCCGCAGATGATTATGTGTTCGTGTCCTTAAGCCATGAGGACAGTAATTATGTCTATTTGTTCCCCACTGTAGGCCCAGCATCTGGCCTATCACCTGACATGTGGTAGGCACTCAATAAATATTTGTTAAGTGAATGTTAAGTGAATATGTCTGCATGTCTTCATGAGGTATGTGTTTTTGTCTGCATGAGTTCATATCTGTGTTTTTATTTACATATATGGGACCTGCAGGGCAGGAATTATCCCTGAATCTCTAGTGCTTTGTACAGTGCCTGGCACATGGGAAGCATTCAGTAAATGTTTGTGAAATGAATATGTCTATGGGTTTCCATACATTTTTTTAAATTGAAGTAAAATTTACATAACATGAAATTAACCATTTTAACTGTACAGTTCAGTGACACTTAGTATATTCATGATATTATGCAACTATCACATCTATCTAGTTCCAAAACATTTTCATCGCCCAGGAAGGAAACCTTGTACCCATTAAGCAGTCACTCCACATTCTCTCTCCCTCCAGTCCCTGGCAACTGCTAATCTATTTTCTGTCTCTATGGATTTACCTATTTTGGATATTTCATATAAATGGAATCATAAAATGTGTGGCCTTTTGTGTCTGGCTCCTTTCACTTAGTATACAATATTTTCAAGTTTCTCCATATATGTTTTGACATTTGTGTGTATTTAAGTCTATAGGTGTGTATTTATGTGTGGGATGGTTGGCACCAGTGCTGTGTCCCTAAGGTACAGGACAAGGCCCGACAAAGAACTGCTGAGCAATGAGGAAAACTTCTTTTTCCTCTGCCCTCACCCCTTTCCCAGCCTGGCACCTCTGAGTCTCTGCATAGGCTGTTCCTCAGCCCAAATCACCTTTAATTATCCCAACATTTGCTGGGATAACTCTGAATGATTCCTTGATCTTTCCAAGTGTGACCTACTCCAGCCTTTTCCTACCCCAATGTGGGTTACGAAACCCTTCTCTGAACTCTCACTGTCCTGTGCTTTCTTTGGTCACTGCCTTGTTCCACTATGTGGTCACTATTTATCAACATATCTCTCTCCCTACAATCATGGGCTCCTATGGGCAGGGGCTGTATTGTCTTCACCTTTGCAGTGCCAGTGCTTAGCGTGATGTTTAGCTTATAGTGAGTGTCCCATAAGAACTGCTTAGAAGAATGAGTGAATTTCTTTTTTTTTTATTTTTATTTTTATTTATTTCTAGGAGAGAGAGAGACAGCATGAGCAGGGGAGGGTCAGAGAGAGAGGGAGACACAGACTCTGAAACAGGCTCCAGGCTCTGAGCTGGCAGTCAGCACAGAGCCCGACGCGGGGCTCGAATCCACGAACCGCGAAATCATGACCTAAGCGAAAGTCGGACGCTTAACTGACTAAGCCACCCAGGTGCCCCAAGAATGAGTGAATTTCTAATAAAAGGCATTCCATGTAGAGAGAACAAACTGTGCAAAAGCCCTGAGGCATGAAAGAGTACATTCATTTTTAAAAACTATACCAGTTTGGTATGACATGAAGCCTAATGTGCATGAATGAGTAGGAAAGTGAGAGTTTAAATAGAAAGCAAGAAATAGAAATGGGCCCATTACAAACTACCCCAAAGACAATGGGAGGCCCCAGCAGGGTTTAAGCAAGGGTGTGTCATGGTCCAATTTATGGGCTAGAATGCTTGCTCTAGCTAGTTGGTGCAGAATGGTTGGAGACAACTAGGATGTGACAAGGGTGGACCCTCTAGGAGACTACTGCAGAAGTCTAGACAAGTGGTGAGGGTGGCTTAGTCCAGAGTGGTGGCAGTGGAATTGGAGCCAGAGACTTGAGCAGTGCTCAACAAAGCATGGGCTGTGAACTAGGGCTAATCTGTGAACTATTACCAGTCCATAATGAGAGAAGTACATCAAGGAAAGGTGAGAGCAACGACTTAGAAACCTTTAGAGCAATTTGACATTCCTGAGACATTTTTATTGTATTTTACAAAAGTATTGGTCCAGAGCATACTGGAAATGGGAAAATAAGAGGTCCTTCACCAGGTAGTTTAGAGGACATACTAATGAATGGGATATGCTGGGGACAGGGAGAGATCAGAAATAGGCATGCTCCCAGCAAGACTGTCAATGATAGGGATCATATCTGAAGTGTCTCTGTGCCTCAAGACCCCTTTGGGAGGAAGGCTTGGAAATCCCAGGGTTCATCAGGAGCTGAAGGTCCTGATTAATGTCAAGGCTCCCACAGGATGCCAGGAAGGGTATCTTAGTCTACGCAGGCTGCTATAACAAAATACCATCGACTGCATGGCTTAAACAATTGAACAAAAAGTTATTTCTCATAGTTCTAAAGGCTGTAAGTCCAAGATCAGGGCACTGGCAAATTTGGCGTCTGGCAAAGACCTGCTTCCTGGTGCATAGATAGCCGTCTCCTTGCTGTGTCCTTGCATGTAGGAAAGGGATAGAGAGATCTCTGTTGTCTCTTTAAAAAGGACACTAATCCCCATCATGAGGGCAGAGCCCTCCCAAAGGCCCCATCACCAAATGTCATCACATTGTGGTTAGTTTTTAAAATATGAGAATATAAACATTCAATCTATAGCAAAAAGGGAGGACAAAAACCAGGGTCCAAAAAGAAGGGATCTGGTCATGAGCCAAAGAGGAGTCAGGCTATGCTTCCTTTGCCTTTGTCCAGCTCTGCCTTGCTCTGTTGAGCGTGAGCTTCTGTGAAAACTGAGAGTCATAGTGAATTCTTCCCTGCCCTGAGCACAGGGACCTCAAGAGCAGTGTAATGTGGGATTGAGAGCATGGACTCTGGAGCCAGACTGCCCAAGACTGAATCCTGATTCCACCACTTACTAGGTATATAATCTCTAATCCTTGAATATGATACATACCCTTCCAGGCCTGTCTCTCTGGGTTATTGTGAGAACTAAATCAGTTACCTGTCAAGCGTTTAGACGGGTGCTTAGCAGATGATGACAGTTCTGTGTTTGCTTGTTATGGTTACTGTTATTATGTTGGTTGTTTCTATTTCCTAAGTATCTCCTGAACAAATCCACCCCTCTCTCCATTCCTTGTACCACTGCTCAGTCTAGGCCACAGACACAGCAACAAGCTCCTCCTCAGTAGTCTCCCTGTCTTGCTCTGGGTCATTCCTCACTGTCCTCTGGCCACAGAATGCGGTTTCTAAACCATGAATCTGGCCATGTCACTTCCTGCTTAAAACCCATCAGTGGCTTTCCATTGTTCCCAGGATGAGGTTCATGCTCACAGGCATAATTCACAAGGCCCTCTGTGATTCAGCCCTTTCTGGCCTCTCACAGCCTCAGCCTTTGCCACTAGGGCCTTTGCCCTCTGTGTGTCAGCCAAGTGAGCCCCTCTCAGCTCCCCAGATGGCCTTTGCATTTCCTGCTCCCTCTACCTGGGCCAGTGCCCCCAACTCCTTCGTCAAACCAGCTACTCTGCCTCCTTCAAGGCTCGGCTCAATAGCCGCTCTTTCTGAGATGCCATCCCTGATTCCCTAGGCAGAACTAGGAACCCATGTTCTCTGTTCCCACAAGCCCTGTACTTCCTCGACATAGCACTGACCACACAGTGTTGCCTTTACTGTTAAATATCTACCTCCACCGACTGTGAGCTTCTCCAAGGCAGACCCTGGGCATGACCCATCTGTGTAGATGCTCGATAAACCCATATGAGATGGGATTGAATTGGAACCAGCCCAATATTGCATTTTAAGTGCCAGAAAGCAGAATAAAGTGGCTGGATCCAACTTCTCTAGGAGAGGCTCATGCGTGGGCAAGGGGAGCATGAGATGTTCTTTTCTCACACCATCCTCTTCCTGCTGCCAACCCCCTCCTAGCCGCGTGAGTCTCGTGAGTTGACTCCAGATGGGATGGGCTTGGCAGTGGCTGCCTGGCTGTGTGCCCACCACCCGTGGGCGCCCAGGAAACACTTACTCAAAGGAGTGGAGCACCACCAAGCAGTCCAGCTCGGCAATTCCTACGTGGGGCCTTGGAGACAGGAGTAGGTGGGAAGCAGGAGGTGGTTACCTGAATCTACAATATCTCTGGGCCTCATTCTTCCCCTCTGTGATATATAGTCAAAAACCCCTACCTTAATGGTTGTCATGGGGAATCATGGAGATCACAGATGTGGGCATATAGTGAGACTTTCTACTCCTGCTTGACCCCTGTTAACTTTCTTGACATTACCAGGTAAACTGGGGTGAAGAGAGTGAGGAAAAGCACAATTTTGGGTAGAATCCCACTTTGGTACAACATAGATAAGAAGGTTCTCTGCAAATATACAATATCTTCCAAGGATCTGGCTCATTTTTTAAAAATATTTTATTTATTTTTGAGAAAGAGAGAGAGACAGCATGAGCAAGGGAGGGTCAGAGAGAGAGGGAGACACAGAATCCGAAGAAGGCTCCAGGCTCTGAGCTAGCTGTCAGCACAGAGCCCGATGCGGGGCTCAAACCCACAAACCATGAGATCATGACCCGATGCCGAAGTCGGACACTCAACCGACTGAGCCACCCAAGCACCCCATCTGGTTCATTTTTAAAAGCCCTCATGGATGGTGAACCTGGGTGCTGATTTGTAATGGTGAGGAAGCAGAGATAAGGAGTTCAAGAAACAGAGGATTGTGTGTATATGAAAGGCAAGTAAACTGAAATACCCTACTGCTAACAATAGCTAACATTTATAGAGAGTACTTATTATGGACAGAGGCTGTATTAAGTGTTGTGTATGTGTAATCTTATTTAAGCCTCACAATAGCCCTATGAGGAAGGTATAATTATTATTATTCCTACTTTACAGATAAGAAAACTAAGTCAGGGGATGTTGAGTAATTTGCCCAAGGACTCATTAACACAGAGCCAGGATATGAACCCAAAGCCATCTGATTCCCAAACTCTTGCTCTTTCCATCCTCATTGGTCTTAAGCTCTGTACCTGCTGTTCTAAACCCTTCTGGGCACCTCTAGAGCTGGAAATTTGAGAACTACATTTCTAAGGTTCCCTTGGCCACTGGGGTCCATCTGGTTCTACAACTGGAAGGCACATGTGGGTGATAAGAAGGCCAGAAGAAATGGACACCATTTTTGGCTTCTGTTATCCATGAGAGTGTGGACCCTTGGGTTGTAGGAGCTGCACTGATATTAGTTCCAGGAATGTCATGGGGGTAAAGTCTCCACTTCTCCCCCTTTTCCTTCTCTAAGCCAAGAGCAGTGATGGCTTCCTTTCAGTACTGATTTTTGGGGAGCACCCCCTTTATTTCCTCTTTTGTTTTCCAACCCATCCAATAGCTTTATAACAAAGTCTCTCTGCTTTAAATACCTAGAGGGGTTTTCTTCTCAACCAGACACTGGCTGACACAGTATGGCTCTTTCTACTCCTACAATCAAAGGGGATAGCCAGCTATGGGATCAATATGTCTGCCAAATAGGCTGAGGACAGGGCTAAGGCCTCTGTTGGATAGTGGAGGCCTATCAGGAAACTGAGGCAAGCATCCACTGGGCCAACACCAATAAAGGAAGATGTGGGTCAGAGTTGTCCCAGCTAGTATCCAACGTATTAGGCTCAGGCTCTGGGCCCAATTCCAGAATATTGAAGTTGAGCCCAAAAGCCATCCCACCAACATCAGGATGGTTCAGGACTTGAGTGATGCAAAAGAGCCTTGGGCTGGCAGGTGAACAGGCCAGTAGATGCAAGGACCACAGTTATCTTCTGTCTGCCTCCACTACCCCTAGTAAACCCATCTACTTTGTGTTGACTGTTCTCTTCATTTGGGAGCCTGACTGAGAATAAACTAGAAATTTGACAAACCTGGGTCCCCAATCTTTACCAGGTAGTTCTGTTAGTCACTTAGGCTTCCACCCAACCCATGGTCTGCTTGTTTATAAAAGCGGGGAGAAATGCCTACTGAACAAGTGTGAGGATTGAGTGAAATAATGTCTGTAAAGTACCTAGCCCAGCTCCTGGCCCATTGCAGATGCTTAATCACTGTGCATCCCCGCTTTCCTCCCCCTTCTGAATCATATGCTCCTGTATTTAGTTATTAGCAGATCCTGTATGTGTGTCTCTCAAGCTCCATTATAAGATCTGGGATAGTAAAGAACATGTCGTAGCTTTCTTTGCCTTACTCAGAGCACCCCCTTCATTTAAAAATAATAATATGCTTTTAATAATAAATAAACCTTCACATTCATAAGAAATAAAAAGAAGAAGATGGGAAATAGAAATGAGGCTTCTCCATTTGGCATGAATATGGGATATTGAGAAAGGCCACAACTTTAGAACCTGCTCAATTTATTTTAGTATAATTCATTCCCCTTTCCCCACCTTTCTCCTTCCTTCCCTACCTACCTTTTTTTCCATAAAGATTTCCTTTCCAAGCCTGGAAATGAAGATAAATAGGTATAGCCATTACCCCAAGAAGTCCAGATTCTAAGGTGGGAAACATCATGTAAACAGGTGTATATACGGGGCATCAATACATCTACCACAGCAAGACCAGTGCCATGATGAAGACAAGCACAGTGGTGTGAAGACCACAGAGGATTCTCACTGGAAGAAGTGGGAAAGTGGAAAGGACAACATGCAAGAACAGGGTGGGAAGACACAGCAAAGAGTCAGGCCAACTGCGGTTCAGAGCCCTCTCAGCTGTGTGTCCCAGGATAACTCGTGCACCCTCTATGGAACTCAGTTTTCTCTTCTGTAAAGAGGAGTAATAATATCTGCTGGGCAAGGTTGTCATGGGTTTTATGGTAATACAGAAAGAATTTGGCATGAATTAGGTGTCAAAGGATATCAGATCCCTTCCACCATTACTGTGACAATGGCCTTTCCTGAAAGAGAAAGGAGCTCAAAGTCAAAGGGGGNCGTGGAATGCTTCCCCACATTCCCCAGTGGATCTCCCTTCTGGGGAGGGCTTACTGCTAATATAAAACACAAGACCGTAGGCTGGGGTGCCTGGGTGGCACAGTCAGTTAAGCATCTGACTCTTGAGTTTGGCTCAGGTCATGATCGCATGGTTTGTGAGTTTAAGCCCTGCATCAGGCTCTGTACTAACAGCGTGGAACCTGCTTGGGATTCTTGCTCTCTCCCTCTCCGTCCCTCCCCCACTGGTTCTTCTCCTCTCTCTCTCTTTCTCTCTGTCTCTCCCTGCCTCCCTCTCCTTTTACCTCTCCCCCCCTTTCTTCCCCCCGCCAAAACAAATAATAAACCTTTAAAAAAAGCACATAAAACACTAAATAATGAAGAATCCAATCCCTGCCCACACTCCAACACACACATCCCTAAGGTTACACCCATCCAGAACATAGGCCAAGTGACTTACTAGATTTCAGCGAGCCCCTCCCAGTCACACCTCCACTGCTTTTTAAGATTTTGGACATCACAACACAAGAAGAAACGAACCCTGACTTTCTCTCCCCCTTTTCAAACTAAACAAGTTCCTGAACTTGTCAAACATAAATGCAAAATTATGAAAAACAATCATAAGTGAAAATTCCAGTTATTAAAATGTATGGGGACTAATTATTGATCTGATGATATGCTGAATAAAAAGAAAGAGACATGCTTGGATAAACGGAAATCTTTTAAAGTCATTAATATACATGTGTTTATTTTTCCTCGTCCACACTGGAAGCTGCAGCAGGGCTGTATTGTCTAACAAATTAGAGGGGGTGACAATGCCATGTTCAGCCTGATGTGTGATGTCTCTCCGCTCAGACTTATTAGTTTCTGCCAAATGAAAGCAAGGGCTCCCTCCCCACCGCAGGCCACAGGAATGTGTAAGGCAAATATGAATGCCATTAGGAAGACTTTAACCCGGGAACCTATACAATGTTGTTTTAGTACCGACAGAACACTGTCAGCCTAAAACTGGGCCCTGCCAGCAAGGGAACTCTGCCAGGAGGAGGGCACTTGGTTCTGTTCCTGGAAGGGTGCCCCCCATGTGCCACTCCCTCGCTTTCCGAAGCACCTGTCCTTGAATCCCCCACGTGGCACCACTGCCCTGCAACTCCCTTCCAAAATGATTGCCGCTCCTCTGAGCCTTGGTTTTTCCATCTGCACACTGGATCTCCTGGTGCCAGAGAGCAGAATGATAATGAAGAAGCTGACAACCTGAAGTCAGGCAGATGCAATGTTCTTTTTTTTTTTTTTTAATTTAATGTTTATTTATTTTTGAGAGAGATAGAGTGTGAGCGGGGGAAAGGCAGAGAGAGAGGGAGGCAGAATCTGAAGCAGGCTCCAGGCTCTGAGCTGTCAACACAGAGCCTGACACGAGGCTTGAAATCACAACTGTGAGATCATGACCTGAGCCAAAGTCGGACCCCCAACCAACAGAGCCACCCAGGCACCCCAGGCAGATGCAATGTTCCAACTGTGGTCCTGAGCTGAACCTCTGTTTTATCAGTTAAACAAGGAAACAACTCTCATATAAACCCCATGGAACTGTCTGAGGATCAAATCAGATAATACATGAAAAGCACTTAGAGCTTGGCTACATAGTAGATCTTCGATAATTTGTCAGCTATTGTTATTACTGTCTTTCTCACAGTTAAATAAAATCACATAAAGTATGAAAGAGCAATAGACACAATGTTTCCTCAAAATATTTTCTCAACTAAAAAGAAACTGTCTCTGAAGTCACTCCCAGTATTTTTGGCTGAGCCAGGTGCTCTCTGATGGTTCTCTCTCTCTCTCTCTCTCTCTCTTTCCCTCTCTCCCTCTCTCCCTCTCCCCCTCTCCTCAGACTCCTGCAGGAATCTTGGATTTGGGCCTTTCACATCGGGGTGTGTTTGCAACAGGCTTAAGTATCTCTGCTCATGTGTACAGTTCTCACCTTGTGAGGCTACATGGCAAATTCTGCCCATTTCCAGGTATGGATCTCTCTAGGAAGCCTCTTGGAGAGGTCCCTACAGCCACCTCTGGTACCCTGAGCTCTGGCTGTTCCTGTAGTTGTCCATCTCCCCCACCAGAAAGTGAAGGCCTGAAGGGCAGCACCTGAGTCTTTCCCAACTCTGGGCTTCAGGAACATCCGAGCAAAAGGGCTAGTCTGGGAAAATGAACAGAGTAACTAATATCTACCAGGCATTTGCTCTAGGCCTGGCTCTGGGCTAACAATTCACAAACACAATCTCACTGAATCACACAGTACTTTATAAAGTAAGAAGAAGCATCACACAATTTTACACAGGCTCAGGGAAGTCAAGTCCTTTGTCCAAAGTCAACCTCCAGTGAGTGGGGGAACCCAATCAGACTGTGCATCTGTCCCCTCCGGGGCTTTAACCACTCCAGAGCCATTCTGCTGAGAGGGGAAGCAGGAGGGAAAAGGAGGAATTGCTTCACCCCCCTCTCTCAGCTTTGACTGGGTCAGGGACATTGGTTAGGGAGCCGGTCCCAGCATACAAATGAAAGGTGGCAAGTCTCAGCAGGGTGTGCTGAGAATGGAGAGGTGCTTAGGGAAGGGCAGATTAGGATTGGCTCACTTGCTGAGTGAGAGAGTGCCGAGGGAGATAGTGATGGTGGGTAGATAGTGGTGTGGTTGTCAGAAATGTGGACTGTGAGCCATCACGTTCATCATCGTCATCACCATAGGTGGGTATAATTTCATCCTAGACATTGTACTAAGAGCTCTATGTACATGATCCCACTCAGGCCTCACAGCAACCTTGTAAGAAGGTATTATTATTCCCGTTTTATAGATGAGAATATGGAGGCTTTCAAGGAATAACTTATTGGGACAATTTACATTGAAAATGACTCAAATCTCATAAAATAAACATTTTACGATCCCTTTTAAACCATGAAATTTGTGTTCTGGCTACTCAGTCCCTCCCCCTGACATAAAGAGGCTGGGGTGTCTTGTGTCCCCACCTTTGCCTCAAAGTCACAATCCCAGCATCCTGGGACTCAGTCTAAAGCATTCCCCCAGCACCTCTCCCAACAAGGCATCCAAGAGGTCTCAAAGGGGGCAGACAGATCAGCAAACCCTCACTGATGCACCCAAATTTCTGATGTCCACCCAAGGTCCACAGTCCCATACTCATGAATCCCTGGCTTTCTCACTGCACCGGCTGCAGGACTCACTCCGGCAGCCCGGGTGTCAGGCTCACTTGGAGTCCCAGCGCCTGGAGAGCTATCAGAATTGGGTAAATGCAGCTGTTCTTTTGAAGGAGTAAGTTGAGGGCACTTATCGAATCAACTTCCTAATGAATCTTTTCAGGTCTGGATGGAAGCCGTTCTGTTACTATGGAACTTGGCTTGATTTGGAAATTAATGTGGTAATTTACTGCCACTCTGTCAGGCAAGAAGATTAAAAGAGAGGGAGAGAGAGAGAGAGAGAGAGGAGGGAGACCTGCAGGGGCAGAGCCTTAAGAGGCACCAGCCTGGGGTGTGTCTAGAGAGCTGGACCACATGCACTGGTAGAGCCAGCACATGGGACTCAGGTAGAGTAAGGCACTCCTCAAAGCAGACCCAAAAGTCCACATTCCCGATCCTCTTCTCTTTAGAGAAGATAGAAAAATGATAGATTAGATAAATGATGATGATGATGATGATGATGATGAGAGAGAGAGAAGGACATATATATGATATATGTGTCAGAGAGAGAGAGAGCGAGAGAGATCATAGACAGACATTTTTTGCTTCTAAGATTTACTTCATATTCCAGGATTTACTTCCCACTACTATTACTTTTGCCATGTCTCTATGTCACCAATACCACTATTTATTTTCTATTTTTCTTTAGATCTATTCACCTTTATCTTAAATAAATTTTATATCACTATCATAAATGGAAAACCAATATTAAATACCAGGAAGGGAAAGTAAATGTAAAACACTGAAAACAAAAGTTTAAGTATTAAATTCCGGAGAGGACTTTGCCTGCCCGATGTTCTCACCCCATTTGGGAAAAAGCAAGTTTTAGAAAGATGCCCAAGACATATTAGTACAGAGTCAAGGTGTACACACCTCTTGGAACTTGGAATCTACTTTCTTACTGTATGAGCCAGTGCTATTTAATGCTATGACCTTTGCAGTTTATTCAACAAACATTTACACAGCCTACCCTGAGTCAGAGGCCATTCTAAAAGTTCTTTTAAAAATTAACTCCTTCTCTATTTAATTTGTATAATAACCTCATGTGGTATAACATTATTCCTATTTTACAGAGGGGAAACTGAGGCACAGAAGAGGTTCAGTAACTTGCTAACGGTAACCCCAAAACATCTTACTACCACCTAAAGTCATGTGCGCTTTGGTGAGTCAGAGTGTCCCAGAGCTTCTCCAGCCACTGTCCAGGCCAAGCTGCAGGAATACGGCAACAGATGCTGTTCAGATGTGAGTTTTAGGTAGCTGCAGACTGATTCCTCATGGCTCAGCCCAGCCAGTGGTGACATCTGTAGGTGGCCCCTATCAGGCCATGCCTCTAAGCCACCCATGCCCTCCATCTGACTTTAAGTCTGGGCTCTATGGCTGGTGGGTGACAGAGCTGGATGCTGATCCAGAGAAGCATTTCCAGAAGGAAAGAAGGAAGTAGGGTATTTTTAATCTTAATTTTTTGTATTTAATAAAGAAATATAATAAATGACACTGCAGCTGCTGCTTTTCTTTTGAAAGAAATCTCTGTACAGTGCTCTGAGAACCAGACCAGGGCTGCAGCTGGAGATCAGGTGGCTAGATCTGAGCAGGCAGCAGGTTCCCTTGGCACAGGGAGCAGCAATGGGTGCAGATGGGGCCTGTGTAGAGATGAGGGGCTGTCTGGTGAGGGCTTCTGTGACCAGCTGCCTCTGCAAGTGCAGCCAGGTGCCCTCAAGGGGCTCACTGCAGCCGTTCCACCCTGGACAGCCCAGGCCTTGTTTGGCCTGGGGGTGTAAGATGGGCTGCAGCCCTAACCACAGCCTGGAGTGGGTGACAGGAGCCCTATATCATTCGTATAATAACAAAAGAGTAGCAGAGGCAATATTTTGGAAATTGTTAATGCATTATTCTCCTTTTCTTCTCCAAGTACATGAGCCTTGCCCAGTCTGACTAATGTGAAGTTGAGAATCTTCCAGAAGGAATTCCAAGAGAAAGATGAGGTAATATGTAGATACTGACACTTAAAACAACAACAACAACAGAATTTTATTCTGGCTAGAACTAAAAGCTATATTTTCCCCTTAGTGGTGGGGAGAGAGAAGGTAGCCTCAAAAGGTAGGCTAGATAATCAATTGAAAAAATAATGCAATCTTCCTGCAGAATTGGGTTAGAATATGAGTTAAATCTGAAAACCTACTATGATAATTAACATTGGCCGAGCACTTCCTTTGTGTCAGGTCATTCGTTTGCCGAGTGTTATACATGCATAGCCTCATGTAATCTTCTGAATAATCATGAGGTTGGTGTTATTATTATCCCCATTTTATAGATGAGGAAAAGGAGGAGTAAAATAACTCGGCCAAGCTCAGACATCCAAGAGATAGAGCAGAGATTTGAAACTTTGGTGCATTTTTCCAGACTGCAACATTTGTCCCTAAGGAGATGCCAGTCCCCTTAGCCACCACTACTCACCTCCCAGGAGCAACCAGAACACACCTTAAGAGAGTCTATCACCAAGACCAAAATTCTTAGGCTCATGTCAGTCAAGGACTCACTATGGGACCCTCCATGTAAGAATCTCTGTCCAGCTTCTCACAGATACCAGAGCCTGTAAAGATTGTAAAGGCAATTGAAAATGCACAGATCCCACACAGAGGACTGTGGATTTAGAGGCATCTGCCTCCCCTGGTACTTCCTCAGACCTTAAACAGACCAGGTGTTGCTCCCACATCCAAATTCCAGATCTGTAAGTAATACAGATCACACATCCTCACAAGGAAGATGACTCAACGCTTGACTCATTTACTCAGCAGCTCAGTGAGCCCCTCAGCTATTGGAGGCTCTAAGCACCAGCCCCCTGTCACATGAGAGCCACCACTTTCCTCTCCCCATGGCACAGCTCAAAGGTTAAGCAGAACCTGGATTTCCCTCTAACTCCTTGGATATTGGAGAAGGCCCACCTTACCTCTCCACCTTTACCCAGCCTTGTACCCTCCAGACACAGCCCCAGCACAGAGGACTGAGGCCACGTTCATCAGCATGCCTAATGCCTGGAGTACCTAGAGCTTTCCCCACCTCTTAGCCTTGGGCCTGGAGGCCAGCCATGCTCTGCTATTCTTTGCTGCATGGCCCTCAACAGAGAATTTACTCTCTTTGCAGCTCCATGTCCTCATCAGAGAGCTAGATAGAGCCTCTGAGGCTTACCACCTACTCCTCTCTGTCTGGAAAATCCTTCCTCTTCTTGATCCTACTCCTAGATTGATCTAACTTTCTAGACTCAATTCAACTCAGGTTATTAGATCCCTCTGGAAGTCTTTCCCCACCTTCAATCTTCTAACTACTATCCCAAGGTGTATTCCCTTCCATAATAATAATAATAATAATAATAATAATAATTTTATTAAGCACTTACCACATGCCAGGCACAATTTTAACTATGTCACATATATTGATTTATTTAGTCCTTGACAACAATTCCATTATGTGGATGCTATTATTGTCCTTATTTTACAGAGAAGCAAACTGAGAAAGAGAGGCAAAATGAATTATCCCAGTTCACTTGGCAAATAAGTGTCAGAGCTGAGATTTGAACTCCTGCATGGTTCTCATGAGTGATGAAAAACTGTGATGAGGCATGTCTTGCCCAGTTTCCATTTTGTTTTTGTTTTTGTTTTTTNTAAGCCACCCAGGCGCCCCGCCCAGTTTCCATTTTGATACATGATCCCATTCAAGGAGGCCCATGCAAAGTTTTTAGCCAAATTACATCTTTTTTCCTGCAAATAATTTTATTCCTCAGTGATGACCCCAAATCCATCCTTCTGGACTGAACTCCTGACATTGTAATTCTGTCTGTTGCCATTGTTGCAATTACCCACAATTCACCCTAGAGCAAAAGTCCTACATATGGAGGCCCAAGGGCACAGCAGAACTGTCAGAAAACTTTGTGTCAACATCTGACACCATGTGTGACTTTGTTCAAGTCCCTGCTACAATCTGAGCAAGTTCCTCACCTGAAAAATAGAGATACAGTACCTATATCAGAGATTTAGAGACGGTCAAATAAAATAGTGGGTGTTAAAGCCCTGAGCAAGCAAGAAGTAACTCAGTCAACAGCTGCTCAGCAAGTACTTACCTGTACCAGGCACTGTTACTGTCAAGCAGGACAAAAAAGGACCTGTCCTCTCAGAGTTTATATTTGGAGATGACATTTTTGCCCTAGAGTTATTTCCCAGACCAGCTCTTCCTGAAGGAGTCTCTCTGTTTATGAAGCCACCACATTCACATTCCTTGTCATGTCAGAACCTCAGGATCCTCACTGACAGGTACCCACCTACTCACTGCTGTCCCCTCTCCTCTCTCCTCTGCCCCCACCTAGGTCAAGGGTGGCCCCTGCCATTCCACCCCTTCTCTGGGCCTGCCTCCTCCTTTCTAATCAAAGGAGCTGGAGTCACATGGATTTCCACGCCCTTTTGGGTGGCCCTTAATGATTGTAGGGTTTGTTACTCCACTGAGTGGAACTCTCTCCTGTATGGTGAAGTCAGAGGTGGGCAGGAAGATGAGCCCACAAGTCCAGCATGACCTTTGGAGTTTACCAGACATGTCTTCATTGAGACTGAAAGACTAAGTTTTACTCCCTGGCCACATCAAACACCTCCAAGTTCCCTTCACCTCCTGCTGAGATCACACCTTCCTTTGGCTGGGACCTCCCCTCCATTCCTTGCTTTCCTCGCCAGTCCCTATATTACCTTTAAAACTCAGAGTAGAAGCCACCTCCTCCCTAATCCTGTCTATTTTTGCAGTCAATGAATTAGAATATAATTTATTGATTTGAACATCTGTTCTCTCACCACACTGAGAGCTCCTCAAGGGCAGGGACTTTATTTTACAATACTGTTTCTCCAGGCCTTAGGTCAGCACGAGGCTCACAGCAGGTGATCAGTTGCTATTGGATGGATTGAATTGAGTCTGATTTAAAGTCACCTGCTGAGGTTTCCAGTATCAGGAAATAACAGGGCTAGGACTGGAACCCAGACCTAAGTATACAGAGTCCAGTGTACCCCACCTCCCTCCAGTAACCAAAAGTGGCACAGAGGAGACCTGCTGAGAGAAGAGGGGTGTCCAGATAGCTGCTTTCACCATCCTTTCACCTGGGCAGGGGAAGGCCTGGGGTAGAAATGGTCTCCAGGAGCCTGACTGCCTGAGAAGGATCCTCAGGATGTTCTGAGCCTCTATAGCTACCCATCTTGTTTCCTTCCCTTTCCCTCCCCCCAGCCCCCACCTGCCCAGTCCCTGGCTTTCTGGAGGCTGAAGTTAAGCCACCTTTTTACCCTCATGCTTCCTTTCCCCAGACCTCTGTAAATATGTTGGAAACCTGGCTTTTTGAATGAGGTGGGAGGAGACAAAGAAAGCCACCCACCCCTGAATGCCTGTCGAGTGCCCAGTTCATATTCCTGCTGTGACTGTATCTAAATTTGCAAATCGTCACCCCGCGCCCCACCATCATGTGTCATCTTTTATGCATGGCCACCTCTGCCGTACTGCTCGGCCAGTTGCTACGCAACCGACAATGGCGCCGCAGGGGCCTGACATTAGTGAAAGCAAATTGACCAGAGGAGACCTCATCCTGCATGCAAAGCAGCCAGGGCCTTCCCAAGCCACCCTCTTTCTATCCAGGGCCAGACCCTTGGACCACAGCACCCCCCCCCACTCCCAACCAGGCTAAGCTGCAGACATTGGTGCTCCTACTCCTCCAGAAAACGCTGAACCCTGGCCAGTGACAAGAGCCACCTCCAAAGGGAAAGCAAGGACCAACAAACCTACAGTGGGATGGTCACTGGCTGCTGCAGGAAGGGAAAAGGGGATTCCTACTCATTGAGCACTTACTATCTGGTAGGCACCATGAAAACAGTACAATACAAAAAGCTCTAACTCCCTAGATTCCAGCCCAGCTCCATCATTTCTCAGCTGTGTGTTGTGCATGTAAATCACTTATTAGTACTGAGACCCAGTCACTGAAGGAGGCTGTCTTCAGACATCTTGGAGGGCAATAAAAGGCTAGATAACTGTCTGGAGCAGGAAGGCCAGTAGAACAGCAGGTGTGAGTAGATGAGGGAAAGGAAGGAGAGCAGCAGACTGCTTTGCACATTTAGTATGGAAGGCTCTGAGTCTCCTACTGGGAGGAACAGAGGAAATTAGAAGCTGGATGTTCTGGTCTCCCCTTCTGCTCAGTCTCTCATGGCTCCCACTCCCAGCAACTTGACCTCACAAGTTGCCACTTGAAGATACATCATTTTGCATTGGCAGGGGTGGGAGGGATGCTGCAAGTTGTATTGGGAAGAGCAAGGGTATTAGAATTGATTAGAACTGATCTCAAATTCTCAGATCTTGGCTTTCACCTTTCCAAACTATGCAACTGCAGCAAGTTACTTCTGAGGTTTAATTTTTTAATGTATAAAATGTGCATGATGACACCTACCTCACAGGGTTAAATGGCTGACAAGCCAAGCTCCTAACAGAAAATCAATAAATGCAACTCTTCTCCCCCAAACTCTTCCATGGCTCTGAACTGTCAGAGGGGTCGGCTTCCTTAGGACCACCTGGTCCCCAACATCCCCTCCCTGATGTCGCCTCCCTACACCTCTGCACATTTGCTCAGAATGCCTGACTCTTCCTAGCAAACCCTTTCTTTGGCTGTTTGCTTTTGGAAATCTGGTCTACCTCATAGGACCCAGAAAAAAATAAAATAAAATTCCAATTATAAAAGCTCCAACAGGCAAGCCTGCCCCCATCAGACCATCCCCAAATCCACTGAAATTTTCTAGTAGAGGATGGAGTAGGAAACCAAGGAGTGACCTTCCCTTCTTCAGTTGCAAGTCTGAAAAGCTTTCTCAAACTTTATGACAAGATGTCTCAAAGCTCACTTATCTGTTGAAGAATGCTGTTCAGTGGCTCCTAAAACCTCAGGGCTACATCTCACTCTAAGGATGGGCATGGTAACACCTCAGAAGGCATAGCTCAGTGACTTACAGGATGCCAATAATGGTTCTAGGTGTTGTAACAACATATTGGTCTTGACCAGTGTTTAAAACTTCACAGTCATTAGTTAAAATAAGTCACAACTACTTGTAAACATACTAACATACTAACAATATTTTCCATTTTAATACAAATCAGTGAGGTAGATACAAATACACTTGTTGAAGAGGAAACAGAGTCTCAGAAAGGAAGAGTGACATGCACAAGATCAAACAGTGTATTGACGATGATAAAACTGGAGCAGGTATGCAATTCTATGTGAAAATGGGCTATGAGGGTGTAATGTATGGACTTTGCCTATATTATCAATCAAGTTAACATCTCAGAGTGATTTGTCCATTAAAAAAACCCACAAGTTACTGGGGAAAGCCATTTGTCTGTTTCTTATAAGGGCAGAGCCTTTACCACATTCAGAAAGAGTCAGCATGGAGGTTTCAGAGAGCACTAGCCCAGTTGTGTGCCCCTAGGCAAATTACTTCATTCCTTCTGAATTCCTTCCTGAATTTCCTTTCTCTGAAATGGAAGGTTACCTACCCCTCTCCCACCTCTATTCCAAAGGGTAAAATGATACAGACACCAAAGTGCTAAACTATGAGGTCTTGGTAGGTATTAGTATCCCCTAAGGAGTGGCATTTCTCAGAATCAGGGGTATACAACCTATGTCTGACATAAGCATTTCTCTAATTATTCAATGTTGAGAACTGTGTTGTTGTTGTTTAAAAGGAGATGTGTCAATTGTATTGCCTTTGTGTTGTATTGAAAAGCATTTCTTCATCATTCGGACTAATTTCCAAACAAATTAAAAACTGTTGTAGCAGTCAAGCTCTGACTGCTTCATCTATTAGATTCAGAAGATGGCAAATTTCTTAAAACACAGACATAAGCAATTCTGGCAACATGATCTGATTTATAATTAATTTTCTGCCTGGGAAGGCAAAAGTTCTCCTTCTCACTTCCTTTGCCCTCAAGTTCCTGACTGTTCTCCCACTTCTGGCAGACTCTGGATTAAGGAAAAGCAGATTCTGTTACCTGGGACTGTGCTACATGTAAAAAGAGAAATCTTTTCTCAAATGCCCTTTGATCACAGAGATGGCCAAGGTATAAGAAGTAGAGTTCCTTTATGATCTGACTATATTGGTTCCCGTTCCTCCCATGTTGCAGCCACAGTGAACCCGCCTTTATCAGGGCATGGTCACTCAGTGAACCCACTCTCATTAGCAGCCTGTAGAGGCCTCACCCTGTGCCAGCTTGTGGGACAGACATGCCCTAGGGATGCTCAAGATCTAATAGTGTTATGAGGCTGAGATAGGTGAAACAGGATGGGCAAACATGTATGCAAGGAGGTGTTTTTAAAGTTTCTAGTTATTTACTTTGAGATAGAGAGGGCTGGGAGGGGCAGAGAGAGAGAGAGAAAGAGAGAGAATCCCAAGCAGGCTCCCACTGTCAGCATGGAGTCCGATGAGGGGCTTAACTCACAAACCACAAGATCATGACTTGAGCTGAAATCCAGAGTGATAGGTTTAACCAACTAAGCCACTCAGGTACCCTGCAAGGAATTGTTTAAACAGCAAGAGGGTTGGCTGGGCTGACCCCCTTGTGAAATGACAGGCATATTAGATGGATCCAGGGTCTAGTCTATGACCAAGATCAGGACTCATTCTGGAGCCAAGTTTATGGTTTGGCCTCAGGCTGGGACCAATATCAGGGCTCGGTTGTGACCAAGATCAGGGTTCAGACTATGACTAGGATTAGGGCTCAACTGAGACCTGAGTTCCAGGACTAGTATCTGACCAGGGCCAGGCTAAATTGTGGTCAGGTTCATGGCTCTGTGTTAGGTATTAGTATCCCCTAAGGAGTGGCATTTCTCAGAATCAGGGGTATACAACCTCAGTACTTTCCATTATTTCACCATTCAGGTGCTCTATCTGGCCCTGACACTAACTCACAGACATGTTTGCTTCTCTGGTTTGGTTTGATGCACTGGATTACTGTGCAGGAATCCATTTACTCTCTTGTACTATGCATCTTTATCATGTAGCACAAAGGTATGAAACTTTTCCCCAGGTCTAGATCCAGTAGCCCCAGAAGAACAGAATGGGGAATACAGGAGGTGAAATCTAGGAAACCAGGTGAGCTCTGTGGCCTCAGGCAAATCACTCAGTCACTCTGAACTTCCTTGTCTTTAAATGAGGCTGAAGCATGCCTTGCCCAATTGCAGGACATTTTGGATTCCCAGTAAAATAACACCTCTAAAAGTATTCTGAAAATACTTTATTTATTTAAAATAATTTATTTATTACAATAAATCTCTCAGGAATGAAGGAGATAGAAGTTCATTTCACTTCAGCTTCACGGGATTGGTTGATGCTCACTAGGGTCCTAGAAGGTAGTGTTATCATAGCCCAGGTATGTGGGAGGGGATAATATATGTTTCTGAGCTACTGCTTTGGGGCTTGAGCTTAATTTGTATGCCCATTTTATATCAATGTATGTACCTATGTACATGTCTTAGCTTGGCTTCTTCAGAGCAGACTCTGCGATGGGAATTTATGTACAAGTGATTAAGGAAATGCTTCCTGAAGAACCCAGTAATGGAGTAAGAAAAGCAAGACAGCAAGGAAAAGAGATAAACAAGGGTGTGATCTCAGGTAAAAGTCCTGAAGAGAATAGATTTTAGTCTGATCCTTCAGGGGAACTCTGGCGTGTAAGTTGTCCCAACTCAAGAATGGGGCTGGGCTTTCATTCTCCCTGCCAATAACCCAAAAATCATTGGTCAACTCCCAGACACATGTAGCTGTCTCTGATAGTGGGCTAGTGCTAGCCTAATAGCCTGAGGGCAGTCCACTGAAGAAAAGCTACAGGTGCTATTGAAAGCACATGAAGTGAGGTGTGGGGATTGGAGACTGGGGTAGAATACCAACACTATATACTAGAAGGTTTCCATTTGTGTTGGTTTCCCCAGGCCTGTGTATTGATTTCCCAGCCTCTCTGGCTATCCCTTCTTATTTTCCTATAGGAGCTCCACTTACTCTATGCCTTAAATTATAGGATTTCACCTACTTAACCCATCCCTGGCTCCTGATTGCTTGCAGGATAAAGTCCAAGTCTCCAAATGACTAAGAAACCCCTTTGTAATCTGTCCTCTGCTGACCACCTCTAAGGCTTATTATTCACATGGCCCCCTTACTCTACCCCAGCCAAGAACTCTCTGGGTATGGGGATCATAATGGGGTTCTGGGGAGCCCTTACACTCCTTGTAGCCCAATAGGGAAGATAGTGATATGATAAGAAAATTAAGGAGTTTGTGAAATAGAAATAAATAACATAACTCAGCCGTTATTCAATGAAGACTTCCCAGGGGGGTGAATGTTAATGATATAGGTGGAAAAGTGGAGAAAAGTGAGCTTGATAGGATTTGCAGCATAAGTAGAAGGTGGGAAGATGTACAGAAGATTTGGCAGAGAGTGATCACAAATTAGATATTTGAGAAATAAATAAGTGATTGAACAATAATACAGGCATTACAAGGCTGAGCTTTAGAATTCAACAGCCTCTCTTCTCCTTACTCACTGAGAAATCTCCAGCAAGTCAGTTAACCATACCAAGCCTCAGTTTCTTCATTTAGAAAAAGGGGCTATGGTGCCTGGGTGGCTCAGTCAGTTAAGTGCCCGACTCTTGATTTCAGCTCAGGTCATGATCTCATGGTTCGTGAGACCAACACTGCGCCAGGCTCTGTGCTGGCAGTGCTGAGCCTGCTTGGGATTCTCTCTCTGCCCCTCCCCCATTCATGTACACGCACATGTGCTCTACACTCTCTCATGCACAATAAATAAATAAACTTTAAAATAAAAAGAAAATGGGGCTAATGAGAATATCTGGGACAGTGGATATAAAAAATACTCTGTATGCTGGAAAACCCTGTTCAAATATTAGTGTTCATTCATTCTATTCATTCATTCAAAGAACAGTTTTTAATTGCTACACTAGAAATCAACCTACACAGATAGGAATTTGATGGGAACTCTACTTGCAGGTTTGGAGGAGACAAGTTTAGGGGAAGAGATGAAGAGACAAAGAAAGAAAACAAGTTTAGTTCATAACTAGACAAAGTCCTGTAGTTAAGATCTGGGAGCTCAGAGACAGCTTGACTGATTGTCATCTAATGAGGAAGTTTTCCCCAAAAAGGTAAATGTGTATAATTGTGCCCTGACGGATAAGTGGAGTTTTGCCAGATGAAGAAGAGGTCAGGGTAGAGGGAACATATATGAAGATGTAGGCATGAAAGAGAAATGTGTTTAGACCATCAGGACTGGTCTGGAAGGCATAGTGTATGTGGGATGGTGTTGAGACATGAAAGGGAAAGGGGGAGTCTTGAGGTCAAGTAATATAAGGAGAATTTGAATACTTCTCTGGCAAGAGAGTTGTGGTGGCATTAAGATGAGAGGGATAGGTAAGCAAAGCCTATTTGGGTCCCAGGAAGAATAATTGTGGGAACCCATACTTTAAGAAATGGAGAAACTTCTGGATCTTCATAATCATTATTCCCATCTACTCCACCACCACCATCACCAAGCTTCAGCAATCTTTCTCTTAGACAGCAATCCATTACAGAAATATCTGTTCAGTATGGTTCTTGAAAATGTTACTGCTTCATCATGAGAGTCATTACATACCATCTTCCGATGAGCTTTGTTTGGTTATTTTAATTGTACCTATTGTACAATTGTACCAATTGTACCCTATTGGCAGGGTATAAGATGAAACACCTTCTAATTAGTCCTCAATATCCCCCTGAAGAGGTCTTTACCAGTTATCTATTGCTATATAACAAACCATCCAAAACCTAGTGTCTTAACACAACCATTTATTTACTCCATGATCCTGTAGGTTGGCAATTTAGGCTATCCTCAGGTGGGCGATTCTCCTGCTGGTCTTGACTGGGCCCGTTCATTTTTCTGTGTATAACTGTGGAACAGCTGTTTCTGTGGGTTAGATAGCTGTCAGCTGAGGGTAATGGGGTCAACTGAACCACATGTTTTTCATCATCTAGCCGGCTTGCCTGGGTTTGGTCACATTGGTGGCAGTCCAGTGTTTTAAGAATAGCAAGAGAAGAAGCTGCCAAGGCCTCCTGAAGCCTAGACTTACAACTCACCCAATACTACTTATTCTATTGACCAAAGCCAAAATGCAAACCAGCATGAAATACTCTCCACATCTTAATGGGAGAATTTACAAAGTATTGTGGTTATTTTTGCAATCTACCCTAAAGTTTACAAACTTTTTTCTATAGTCCTGGCATATGCAAGAAAGAAAGAATTGGCATTCCAAAGCTTTTGTTATTATTAATTAAATTATTTCCTGTAACCATAACATATACCAAATACAAGGTGAACTCCCCATTATTTATTTATTATTATGTATTATTATAATAGATCTCCCCCAATCTGAAAGTAGACCTGTCCTAGCAAAACTTTTATAAGCCAAAATGACATAAGGCAAAGTAGCAATTACCATTAATATATATGGAAATTTTTTTTACCACTGCCAGACCCAAAAAAATAACCTCTCTTTGGCCTTTCTGATACCTTAACACATCTTGCTAAAGGATGCAGAAAATAAATTGAGATACAGCACAGATGCTCACAAAGTTCAAAGCTATGGCAGCAAGATGCTGAGTGTAGTTCTCAGGAAGGAACTGTCTGCATTGCCATTCTGACTGCTTAATGCGTGTTGCCTCTATAATGGCTCGCTGTAAAAAAAGTGCTGAAAACTATTTTTACTTTTATTCATGAAAGCAAAAATCCTCTCTAGATATTTTTGGTTACCCAAAACAGCTACTAACATAAGTCTTTCATAAAAGCAAAGTGGTCTAACATAAACTTTTGAAAAGTTGGGGGATACCTGTATTATTATACCTGCTATGTACCAGAGACTAGTCAAAAAAACAGAGGAAACAGTATACACAACACTTGCTCCCATGGAGTTCATAGTCCATTATGAAAAATACCTTAAGTAAGTAATTATAATAGTTTCGTAAAACTATGTCTAAAAGTGTTATAGCTTTATTAATCTTTTCCTTTATGATTTTTGTTCTTGGAGTCTTTTAAAGCCTTCCATGATCCCCAAATTAACATTCACCCGTCCAAATGGGTTTTTGAAAGAATTGTGTTACCTCCCCAGATGGACATCTTTAGAGAGAGATTAGAGGCCCTATTTCAGTCAGCCTAGACTTGATGTCTACCCAGCTCCAGATTGCCTCTTGGGCCCCTCTCACAGGTGTTTTAATGCACACTCTAATTGATAACTGGATCTCTTAGAAGTATTTTACTGGATTTCATTCAGGTGTATATATACATACCTACATACCTACAATAATTACAGATGATAGATTGTTTTGTATCTTTTTTCCTTTTTTTCACTTAACAATGCTTCAAGTTTTCATTTAAAAAAAATTCTAGTTAGTTAAGATATAGTGCAATATTGGTTTCAGGAGTAGAATTTAGTGATTCATCACTTATATATAACACCCAGTGCTTATCACAAGTGCCCTCCTTAATATCCATAATCATTTAGCCCATCCCCCACCCACCACCCCTCCAGCAATGCTCAGCTTGTTCTCTATAGTTAAGAACTTCTTATGATTTGCCTCCCTCTCTCCTTTTCCCACTTCCCCTATATTCATTTGTTTTGTTTCTTAAATTCTGCACATGAGTGAAACAATATGGTATTTGTCTTTCTCTGACTGACTTGCTTCACTTAGCATTACACACTCTAGCTCCATCCACATCATTGCAAATGGCAAGATTTCATTATTTTTATGGATGAATAATATTCCTTTGTATATATAAAATACATCTTCTTTATTCATTTATCAGTCGAGGGACATTTGGGCTCTTTCCATAGTTAGGCTATTGTTGATAATGCTGCTATAAACATCGGGGTGCATGTGCTCCATTGAATCAGTATTTTTGTATCCATTGGGTAAATACCTAGTAGTGCAATTGCTGGATCATAGGCTAGTTCTATTTTTAACTTTTTGAGGAACCTACACTTTTCCAGAGTGACCGCATCAGTTTGCATTCCCACCAACAGTGCAAGAGGGTTCCCCTTTCTCCTCATCCTTGCCAACATCTGTTGTTTCCTGTGTTGTTAATTTTAGCCATGCTGACAGGTGTGAGGTGGCTCATCATGGTTGTCATTTATATTTTCCCAATGTTGAGTGATGTTGAGCACCTTTTCATGTGTCTGTTAGCCATCTGGATGTCTTCTGCCCATTTCTTCACTGGATTATTTGTTTTTTGGAGTTCAATAAGTTCTTTATAGATTTTGGATACTAACCTTTTATCAGATATGTCATTTGCAAACATTTTCTCTCATTCTGTTGGCTGCCTTTTAGTTTTGTTGATTGTTTCCATCGCTGTGCAGAAGCTTTTTATCTTGATGAAGTTCCAGTAGTTCGTGTTTGCTTTTGTTTCCCTTGCCTCCTGAAATGTGTCTAGTAAGAAGTTTCTATAGCTGATGTCAAAGAGGTTGCTACCTGTTTTCTCCTATAGGATTTTGATGGTTTCATGTCTCACATTTAGGTCTTTCATACATTTTTAAATTTATTTTTGTGTATGGTCTAAGAAAGTGATCCAATCTGAGTCTTCTGCATGTTACTGTCCAGTTTCCCTACACTATTTGTTGAAGAGATTGTCTTTTTTCCATTGCATATTCTTTCCTGTTTTGTTGAAGATTAGTTGACCATATAGTTACTTTTCCATTTAATAATGTATTAAAAAATTGTCTTACACTATTTAAAAAAACTCTACCCTGAAGGATACAGAATGCATAAATAAATGTGTTCATGAAACTTCACAGCATTTCATGGAATGCTATAAGGAGACCCACTTCATTCATCTATCTGTTCAATAAATATTGTCTCCTATGTGCTAGGGCCTCTTCTAGACGACCATTTCCATATCCTGGCCATCGGGCCACTTCACAATGGACTTTCTTTTCTTTCAGATGAAGCTTCTAGGGTTTGTCAATGTTTTTTCCATTATTTCCCACATACAAAATCTTTCTAAACATTTTTTCCTCTTAATTACCACCCCCATAAATTTTAATACCAGTTATATTATGTATCTGCTTTTATACTTTGTATATTTCTGTCTTTTGTGCATTTAAAAAGGTAAGCTTTTTTTTCAGCCTCCAAGAACCACTTTTCACTGTTTTGTGGGTAATATCACCCTCTTTGAGAAACCTTCTCATTTCACAGTTGAAGAAACTGATGCCAGAGAAGGGAAAGGATTGCCTCAAGGTCACTTAGTTCATACCCGTGGAGTCCAGAGCAGATCCCAGGGCCCCTGGTCCTCCACTCCACACTGCTTCAAACATACCCATGGAGGCCACTGTTACTCCCTCCTTCACCATCACTCTTACCTTTGCTTCCCCAACTCAGGGCTCCATCCAAACTCAGGCCTTCAACTTTCTAAGAATGATATTGTCTGTACCTAAAGATTCAGGTGCCTCCTAGACTCAGCCATGGACCAGTCCATTAGGAAACCTGAAGGGTCAGCCAGAGCTTCCCTCACAGAGGCCAGCATAAAGGGACAAGCACTGCTAAGCTCAGGTCTTTGCCATGGGCCAGAGATCACATCGCAGCTTCCTGGGAGGTTTAGCACCATCACCTTTTCCAAATGCAAGACAAGTATGAAACTACTGCAGCAATGAACAACAAAAAAAATCAACTTGGAAATAATTAAACAGCGAGGCAGCCACCCATAATGATATTCTGCAGCACACTTTGGGGACAGTTTGCTGCAAAAGCGCCCGAGCACTCCGGTTGTTTAATTAACATTGAAACGGCAGTTCCACAAGAACTAAAAACCCTGTTAATTTATGTGTCTCTTAATGATGCTCATTTAAATACTGTCAACTTTCCCTTGGTTTAATATTCATGATTTTGAGTCATTAAAACACCATGATCAGCTGGAGAGGGGAGGCGTCTCTCTCATCTACCCAGAAACACAAACTCTCTGAAGACAACAATTTCTAAATTCCTACCTTTTTACCCCTCCCCCCAAAGGTTCAGCCTCTTAGAGAAACTACAAGCCAGTTGGGGTGCTTTCAGAGCTGCAGGCAGTACAGGGAGCTGAGTGTAGTTTATCATTTACTGCCCATCTCCCTTCAGAACCAAGGGGCTCTCTCACATTTCCAGCAATCACATAGCTGGGGAGCTCAGCTGGCAAATACGGGCTCTTGATATGCACCAAGAGGCCAGTCTCCAAACCTCAGAGTGTTGAACTATTCAAACAAGGCTAGGAGACATGAGTTACCCTGAAATGTATTTCTATTTTTATTTTTATTAATTTTTATTTAATTTTTTAAATTTACATCCAAGTTAGTTAGCATATAGTGCAACAATGACTTCAAGAGTAGATTCCTCAATGCCCCCCACTCATCCAGCCCATCCCTCCTCCCTCAAACCCCCCAGCAACCCTCTGCTTGCTCTCCACAGTCAAGAGTCTCCCATGTTTTTGTCCCCCTCCCTGTTTTTATACCACTCCTGCTTCCCCTCCCTTATGTTCATCCACTCTGCATCCTAAAGTCCTTACGTGAGTGAAGTCATATGATATCTGTCTTTCCCTGACTGACCAACTTTGCCTAGCATGATACCCTCCAGTTCCATCCATGCAGCTGCAAATGGCAAAATTTCATTCTCCCTGATTGGTGAGTAATACTCCATTGTGTGTGTGTGTGTGTGTGTGTGTGTGTGTGTGTGTGTGTGTATACCACATCTTCTTTATCCATTCATCCATTCATCCATTGATGGACACTTGGACTCCTTCCACACTTTGGCTACCATTGATAGTGCTGCCACAAACATTGGGGTACACATGTCCCTTCGAAACAGCACATTTGTATCCCTTGGATAAATACCTAGTAGTGCAATTGCTGGGTCTTAGGGTAGTTCTATTTTTAATTTTATGAGGAATCTCCATACACTTTTCCAGAGTGGCTGCACCAGTCTGCATTCCCACCAGCAGTGCAAAAGAGATCCTCTTTCTCTGCATCCTCATCAGCATCTGTTGTTGTCTGAGCTCTTAGTGTTAGCCATTCTGATGGGTATGAGGTGGCATCTCACTGTGGTTTGTCCAAGGTCTATGGAGAACTTATCAAACTCAACACCCAAAAAACAGATAATCCAGTGAGAAAATAGGCTGAAGACATGGACAGACACTTCTCCAGAGAAGACATCCAGATGGCCAACAGACACATGAAATGATGCTTAACATCACTCATCGTCAGGAGAATTACAAATCAAAACCACAGTGAAATGTATTTCTAGAAGAAAGGGACATTTCGGTCAGGATAAGATGCTAATGAGATGAGAAGGCATACATAGGGTTTAGAAGGGGCTGTGGACACCCTTATAGGAAATACACAGAGTCAATGCAAGGCCCCACACAGGAGCTACACGCACATAATGGAAGCTATGGGTTAGCCCATACAAAAACCCAGGCTCAACATGAATACTCACAGAGACACACACAAATTCTATGAAAGCGTGTGGGAATCAACAAGAAAAAATTCAAATCAATGAAATTCAGGATTACCAAACTCTGATAATAGCCCACATGCTATGCTGGGATCTGAATTTTCCAAACTGATCAAGTAGGGGAGACAGAGATAGACAAATGAATAGGTAGTGACCAAGAGTCATTCACCATGATAAGAAGAGCCAAGGTTGATGAGGATGGGAGGGTGTTAGAAGCCCAGAGAAAGGAGCACATGGGTGCAAAATGGGTCTGGCACCAGAATACTAGACTGGCACTCAGAAGGTACTTCCTAAATGCTAGTTCCCATCTCTTCATAAGATTTCTCTCTGTAAGATCCCTTCAAACACTGGATCCTACTTTTAATAAACTAAAAACAAAGTATGGGAGTAAGTCAAATCTACCAGCATTTCTTTTTTTATACATCCTCAAGACAGACAGACCATGGTAAGTATCATGGGAGCTGACTGGAGCAGGAGACAAACACTGATTTCAATGCCACCCAGAATAGGGTTCCTTTTACTATCCTTAGGATCCTGGGCAAAGTCAGTTAATAAATGAATGAGTCTAGTTCCTCATCTGCAAAACAAAGACAATAGTCCCCAATATCATTTTTTGAAAGTATCTGTTAATAGGTGTGTCTTCCCACTAGAATGTGAGCTATCTGAAGGCAGGAACAATGTCTGATTTCTCTCTGTATTTTTAGAGTATGGCACATAGTAAGGACTAAATAGTTGTTAAACTGAACTGAACTATTAAATTCACAGGGATGCTGTAATGAATAAATGAAATAAAGCATGTAAAGAGTCATGCTCAATAAATTACTTGAGATCAACAACAGGATCAAGGAAGACTTCAAGAGTTTGAATTTAAAATGGAACTCAAAGGGTGGTGTGAAGTGGACCAAAAAGAAGAGTGTCTTCATTTGAAAGAGCAGAGTGCATTAACAGCCAGGCCACAAAAGCCCATCCCTGCCTATCTCCTTCTCCCCATACCTAGTTCCACCCACAGACCTCCCTGCACATATCATGCTCTTTCACAACCCCCTTTCCATCCTCATAATAATCTATTCTCCTTCAGTTAGCCAGCTAACTCCTACTTAAGCTTCAAGAATTGGTTTTGCAGTCTCCTTTTCCAGGAAGATTCCCCTGATTGCCAACTTCCTTCTGGTACTCTCTCTGGCGTCTTGCAACCTCTCTAATCCAGCTGCGTTAATTATACCAGATAGTCATCACTATTTATAGGCTCGTCTTCTCACTTGGAGGGAAAGAACTGCTTCTCAGTGGTCACTACATACCTAGTACCCAGCACAGAGACTGACACAGAAAAGTTTTGCCTAGTGGATGGAATGGCAAGTACCCCGAGTAGGAATGGTGATTAGAGAATGAGCCTCTCAAATCCACTGTGCACAGACAAGTGTCAATAGTGGCCACCAAGTCACCAAGGCCTGGGCCAAGCCAGCTTTTTCCTCTCCCTCCCCCCACCCACCATCCAGTAATCATCCATAAAGGGGCCCTACTTTCTGATAGTAAGGATTCTGTTCCATCCCTCTACCTTCTCTGCCACCTTTATCCCCATCCCCCTGCCCTGGCTCAGGCCCCACCAACTCTCCCTGCCTCAGGCTGCTGCTCCCAGCAATCCCTGCAGTCCATTCTCTATGCATAGCCAGAGGGAGTGAGCTAACAACCAGACCCTTCCACAGAAGGAAATCTGACTGCTCCACCTTTCCCAAAGGCCCTGTGGGATATGAACACCGCCAGCCCCTGCTCTTCTCCCTCATCATTTCTCAATGCTGGCTCCAGCCATTCTCTTTCTCCTCTCCAGGCCTTTCACCTACTGCTTCCTCTGCCAAGAAAATGCCTTCTCCTCCTCACCTCCCCCTTTTCTCAGATATTTCTTTACCTGTCAAGTCTCAGCTTCCATGTCACCTCCTCTAGGAAGCCTTTCCTGATCCCCCTCAGGCTGAGCCAGGCCCTCTCCTGTCTTCCCTGGATGTCTCTCCTAGGACCCTAGGTGTGTGTCGGTTGAGAGGGAAGGTACTCAGGTGGTCACATTATGGGGGTGGAAAGAGTCTTCTGTGGAGCCTGCTCTTTTTCAGTTTATTTCACTCCAGGGGCCAGCTCTGAACAGACCCCCACCCCAATACTGTGTGGGCTTTTCCAGGGGAGGGGAGCTGCCAGAGCAACAACGCCTTCCTCCTGACCTTCTGCCTCTGCAGGTTCCCGTGACTCACTGATGGAAAACATCCACCCCTTCTGGGCCTCTTCCTTATTTCATCACTTTAATAAATTAAGAACAGATTGAAAAGCAGGAAACATTGTCTCCCAGGCCCCAGCACCCACATTCCAACTCAATTACAGGATTTGTTTTTCGGGTCTGGCCAGAGGCAGCTGGGATGCGGCAGAAAGAGGGAGAGAAAGAGTTTGAACTAAGAGGCCAGAGATGACAATTCAGATCCCATCTCAGTCGCTGACCAGGGGCCTCAGGCCCATCCATTCACCTCTCTGAGGTTCCTCATCCATGTCTGGAAAATAGAGGATAATAATGACACATCCTTCACAGGGTAGGGGCAGCATGTCAAATGAGATGGGGAGTGTAAAAATGCTTTGTAAACAGTCAAGTCCTAGACCAAGTGAGAAATAGATTACAGCCAATTCTCTTGGTTAAAGCTAATGTGACATCAGACCTCCTCCTGCCTAATAACTTGGCTCTAGGACTTTGAACTGAAACTCCTGAATTCCTTGAGGAAGGGTCTCCTCCATTCTTCCACTCCTTGCAATCAGCACCAGGAAGAGGGACTCAGTGGATCTTTAGTCATATATTAAACTGTTGCTCTTGCTGTTTTCAGTTGACATCCACAGTGCTGTGCTGGGAAATAAAAGGGGAGGGGAGTCCTCGGTGGGAGCTAGGAGACATAGCTTTGCTCCTGACTGCACTACTTGATTTCTTGCCAATTGCGTCACTTTCGTGGTTTGCAGTTTTGGTTTCTCCATGTATAAAATGAGGGCAGGTGGGAATGAGTTAATAATCCTTGTCTTGATAACCTCACAGGGTGGCGATTAAGATCAAATTAGACCTTTTACAAGCTGTAAAGCTCTATACAAATGTAAACTGCTGTTAAAAGGATATTAATAATTCAATTATTATAACAGTGACTAAGTAGTGATGAAGAAGGAGAATATTCTAGCTAGATGATAATATCTCTTTCAGCAAAGAGAATTGCATGGCTTTTCTTGATCACCTCTCCTGAGTTTCTTACAGGAAACTCTCCTGAGTTTCTATGATAGTGGAAGTTCTTCCTTCTCTAATCCAATTATCTCATGCTTTAGGTTAAGCCATTCTCATTTTCTGCTCTCATTTGGAAAGGAAAATAAGGTCACTATATCCTTTCCAAAAACTTCTACCCAGTTTAAGACCATTCATAAGACACACTTCTTCCTTCTAACATGTCATCTGAAAAAAGTACATTGGAGGAAAGTGGTAAATTCTGTTCTGGAAAGGTGGGTCAGAGGTGCATGTAGATCTTTCAACTGAGATGCACAATAGGCTAGCTGGAAATAAAGTCTGGAGATTCAACAGAGTGCTCTGTGCTGAAAATAGTGGTTTAGGAGACCTCAGAATAAAAGTGGCAGATGTACAGCTTCAATCTTATTAAACTACTCTCCATTTCCTGGCCCAGCCATCCACTCTCATGCCTCTCTACCTTTGCTCCTGCTCTCTCCCTAAAATGTCCCCTTCCCTTTACCTGCCAAGGAGATCCTATATCTCACCTCCAGAGAAGCCCTAACATTGCTAGAGATTTCACTCACCCTTCAACAAAGTGTTGCAATCTAGCTTTTAATGTTGCAGGCACTACACAAGATGCTTTGCTAACTCCATCCTATTTAGTTCTCACAACATCACTATAAGTATCATGATATCCACTTTACAGATGAAAAACTAACCTGTCCAAAGCTGTGCAGATGGCTTGTGGTATAACTATGACTCAAACCCAGATCTCTGCATAACAATTCTGAGATATTATTGCTACAAGATTCTGCTAACTACTACAACAGCAAGAGATGCAAGGCAGCAGTACACTAGCTTCTAATTCTGAGACTGAGACTCAGACTCCGATAGCAGCCTGGCCTGGATTTAACAGTTAACTCCGTTCAGGTAAACCAGCTGGTCATCTGCCGGGGCTCTCCTTTGCTTCAGGAGGTCCTTTCAGAAGTTGGCCTCCCTTGTAGCTCTCCATGGTACTGACATGACTTACATCTGCCAGCCCTAAAAGGCTGACGGGTTCACCCCACAGGCCTATGTAAGTTTGTTAAGGATGGTACTCAGCTATTTCCAAGCGTATCCCCCATCTTCAACTTTTAACTTTGTTTTTCCCTATGCCAGATACTCCTCTCTCATATACCTGGTGAGTTTCTCATCATTCTTCAATCCTTGGTTCCCATTGGCTTCCCAATATGAAGATGCCACATTAGCTTTTCAGAAGGGGTTCTTGGATACCCACCAGGTATCAGGCACTGTGGTGATGACTTTCAGAGGCAATACCTCTTTTTACATACTACCATGCTATATGACTTACTCACATATTATATTTGTTATTTATTGTCTGTCTCCCACCACAAGGCCCACAAGGGCAAGGATTATTGTCTGCCTGCTGATTTATTCCTAGAAACTAGAAACGTGCCTAGCACATAATAAGTGGGCAATAAATAATTGTTGAATGATTAAATAATTACTAAGGTATAGACAAACAACAAAAAAGATTAAAAGAGCGTTATGATTGCATTTCATATATAAGGCCTTGGGCAAAATGACTTCTTGGTGCTTCTTGTCCCTGTCCAGGTCCAAACTCACAGTGGGCACTGAGAGAACTGAAATGTCAGAGCCAACTTGGATAGAGATCAAAGCTGTTTACAAGGGATTGGTAGAATAATGTGCCATTGTTCACCTACACAAGTAAATCCCAGGAGAATATATAGTTTTCAGTTGGGACCATTGAGACTCTCAGCTTTTAGTTTTTAAATGTTTATTTTTGAGAAAGAGAGAGATAAAGTGCAATCAGGGGGGCAGGGAGAGGGCAAAGAGAGGGGGAGACACAGAATCTGAAGCAGGTTTCAGGTCCTGAGCTGTCAGCATAAAGCCCGATGCAGGGCACAAACCATGAACTGCAAGATCAACACCTGAGCAGAAGTCAGTCATAAGCCACCCAGATGCCCCAAGACTCTCATCTTTTAAAAAGAATAACTGAGACCAAGAGAAAGGAAGACCTCAAGTTCCTAGTCACAAAATCTTGTAAAGAGTTTACTATGGTGGAAATAGGATCCACTGAATGAGCTCTACTCTTACTCATGTGACCCAATGCATCCTGGCATCAGAGTTGAAACTAAAATCACAGTTAGAGCTCAGTGTCTACACAGAGACATCTCAGTCTGATAATTGGGTTCAGGTTTGTGTATGGGATCAGAGTTCAGTGAGTGGGTCCAAATCAATTAAACCATTAAATCAAATAGTATACACAAAATACTTGTACCAAAACTTGATCCCATTTGGTGAGATCCTTAATAAATCAGTCCTTCTTCCCCCAGATTAAATGGAATTCTGCACAATTTTAAGTGTTCCCTTATTAACTTTCTTTTTTCCTGGGATCCTTTCTCTTCTTTAAGGAGAGCCCTTCTGGTGGTACCTGCATTAGGAAGGATCTGGAACAATATGATAGTAATTTTGGATTTTGTTTTAAAGATTATGAGAATTAGAAGAGTCAGGGACAGATTCCAAAAATCTTGGCCTTTTCATGACTGTCCTCCACTCTGTCTACCAACCCTGCTGTAGCCTATCCTGCAAATCCCATACTCCATGGCCTGGAGCTAGACACACATTTTCTTAAAAAGGTTCCTATTTCCTGCCTCCCTGGGAACTTCCACTTGTAGGCAAGATGGAGTAATAGGGATAGGGTTTATCTTATTACCTGAAACAACAACAACCAAACAAAGATATGTAACAATGGTTTTCAAGACAGTTTATGACAAGCAACAAAAGACAAAGACCCCCTGAGAACAAGACACAAGCAAGGCTGACCTTAGAATTTCCCCAGCTTACTGCATTGAGAGATTCTAGGCTTCAGAACAGGGAGGGAGAACCCAAGAAGAATCTGATGGACTCCTTGATTTGAGAAGTCAGACCTGATAGTCCAAGGGGAGCAAGAGAGTGAGAGTTCATAAGACAGAGTACTGGAGAGAAAGAGCACTGCACAGAGAGAAATACAGAGATCTGTGGAGGTTTTCTCCTCAAGTGTGCAGGGCATATGTGTGAGTAAATCACACCAGAACAAGAAAGCTCCATTAGTTCCCAGCATTCACACAGCATCAGAAATAATACCTGTTCTCCCCAGGCACTTGAAAAAAAAAACAATTATAATTCACAGGGCATGGGTAGAACATTAAGAAGGATCTTACCTTAATAATGGGGATTAATTAGCTCTAGACTAGAGGATGCTCTGGTCCTGCCTTAAAAACCTTCAAATCAAAACCCAAAAGAATCAAATGTTTACAAGTAACTTAACTGTATCCCAGAACAAAGCTCAAGAATATTTTCCAAAATGCAAAAAATATCCAGCTCCCAACAAGGTAAAATTCAGTGTCTAGAACCAATCAAAAATTATCAGACATGCAAAGAGGCAAGAGAATATGACCCACACTGAGGAGAAACATCAATCAGAACTGACACAGATATTAGAATTTGGCAACAAAGACATTAAACAGATACACAATTATATTCCTTATGTTTAAAAAGTTTAAATGAAGTCATGGAAGATACAAACAAAAGGCCCAAAATTTAAACTTCTAAAGGTGAAAACTATGAGGTCTGAAATGAAAAATACATTGGATTGGATTAAAGGCAGATTAGACCCTACAGAAAAATCTATTTGTGAAACTGAAGAACTGAAACTAGAAGCTTTTTAAGATGAAACACAGAAAAACTAAAAGGAATTTTAAACTGAGAAGATCATCAGTGACAACTTCATTCAACCTAATATATGTACAATTAGAGTCCACAAAGAAGGGGAGAAGACAGAAAAATTATTTGAAGAAATAATGGCTGAAGCTTTTTCCAAATTTGATGAAAACGGTAAACTCACAGATCTATGAAGCTCAATGAACCTCAAACACAAGAAAAATGAAGAAAACTACACCAAGACACATCATAATCAAATTTCTCAAAATGAATAATAAAATATAATATTAAAAGCAATCATAGAAAAAGGAAACATTATATACAGAGCAAAAAAGATGAAGTGAAAACAGATTTCTCATCAGAAACAATGCAAGCCAAGTCATTGAAGTAGCATCTTTAAAGTATAGAAAGCAAGCTGTCAACCTATAAGAATACATAGTGAAAATATCTCTCAAAGGAAAATGTAAAAGAAATTTTTTTTCAGACACACAGAAGCTGAAAGAATTCATCACCAGCAAAACAGCACTATAAGAAATATTATAGGAAGTACTTTAGTCAGAAAGAAAACGAAACCGGTTAGAGATAGAAATCCCAAAAATGGAATGAAAAATATCAGAAATGGCCACTACATGGGCAAATGTACAAGATTTTTAAATTACTGTTTAAATACCTTAAATTATTTAAAAAATAATTGACTTTAGTGGGTATAGAGTTTTAGTTTTATAAGATAAAATGAGTTATGAGAAGCATGGGGATGGTTGCATAGCATTATGAATGTGTTTAATACCACTGAACTATATAGTTAATTTTATGTGTATTTTACTACAATAGGAACATCTGAAAAATCATTGTTTAAACAAAAATAATAACAATATATTGTGGGGTTTATAAGTAAAATGTATGACAAAGTCAGCTTAAATGTCAGGAGAGGAGAAATGGAAGTATATACTATTTTAAGAGTCTCATACTCTATCTAAAGTGCTACAATCTCACTTGAAGGTCATGCAATGTTAAAGATGTATACTATAAACCCTAAAGCAACCACTACAATAACATACCAAATAGTTAATAAGCCAACAAAAGAGATGAAATGGACCCATGAAAAAATACTGTCCCTCCAAAAGATGATAGATGTAAACCCACCCCACTCTGCATCAACAATTACATGAAATGTAAATGGCTCCCTGTCTCCCTGGGCCTGTTGAAATGGCCATCTGAAGAGCACTCATCTCATATAGCTGGATTCAATCCTCAAAGCCATCTCTGAAATAGATCACAGTTACTATCTCCTACCACAGATTAGGAAACTGAGACCTCCTCTGGGAAAGTAACTTGCTCAGGTCAACAGCAAGTTAGCAAATGAATCACCAACCTGCTTCGTCCCAAATCAAAGCTGCTTCAACCCAGCCCTAAAACAGACTCCTCCCTTCAGAAATTCATTTATTCCCATCTACCCACTCTTCTCTCTCTCTCCCTCAAAAGAAGAAATACAATTTGGCATGAATTAATGATGAGCCTGCCTGGCCAATTACCAGGGCTAAGTGCCCTCCTGCTGGGAGCGGCTCCCACAAAGCACTAAGTGATGTGGGCAGAGCTGAGGGGGCCCCCCGCCCAGCCAGGCCGAGCGCCCTCCTGGGTCCAGGCTTAGAGGAAGCAGCTTTCCAATTAGCTCTTGCCAGACAGACTGGCTTCTCTACACAGCAAATTGGGTTACAGAGCTCTCTTCCAGCTGGCCTTCTTGTCTGGTCCCACTCCCCCCAGCAAAGAGCAAGCTAATCAACTGTGAGGCCAAGACTGCAGGTTTCAGGCATCCATGAAGGGAGGTCCACGCAGCCCTGTCCTACAAAAGTGGCATTCCATAGCCAAGTAGATTTCCCCTATAACGGCCAGATAATGGCGTCAGAGCCCTGGAATCCAGGCTTCTGAGCTAAACAGAGCAAACAATGTTCAAGGGAAAGATCCCTGGGTCTTAGACTTTCACCCAGCTCATAGCCACATCCAGGAATAACGCAGGAGGTTAGGGCTGCCCTTGTGCCATTGCTGGGCTTTTTTCTTTCTTTCTTCTCCAGCACGTCAAAGATAGCCCAAATGTCACTTGAATTTGAAGGGAAACGTGAGGTGAGGGGAGCCTGGGACCTCATTGCAATATGTCTCGGACCCTATGTTCTCTCTGGGCCAGCCACAGGGCTCTGAGGAGGAGGGCCTGTCCTGCTGCTCAGCTGCTCCCTCTAGTGGGCATTGCCACATCACTGTGCGCAGCGAGCACATGCACACACACCTCCCCCCCCCCCAAAAGAGCGAAAATACAGGCTCAGTACTTCACAGTTTAGGCAGTAATTTCAGAGACATTGTCACATTTGGTCCTTATAATCACTCTGTAAAGTAGCTAGGCAAGAGTTGTGGTTCCCATCTTAGAGATCAGGAAGCACATTTGGACAGATGAGGAGAAAGCTCATAGCCAGTGTGAAGCAGGGCTGGTCCTGAAGCCCAGGTCTCTCTCTAACCCAGAGCTGTACTGGGAATGCTCTCAGCTTTCTTTCACTGACAGTGTGTTTTATTTACTCTGCAGGCCTGAGGGTTGAGTGTGCCCTTCTCAAAGACTGTAACCCTCACCCTTACACCACATGCACATTGTAGTTAGACTAAGCAACAGGGAAGGGTCCTAGCACCATGTACCTCCTAACCATCGTACCAGCCAGTCAGCCAACACATACTTGTAAGCACCTAGCATGATCCAGGTGCTAGGGACTCTGAAGTGAATTAGACCAACTCCCTGTCCTCAGGGACCCCACAGGCTTGCTGAGAAAATAAACAAGTAATGGCAATGCTATATGAACAGTGCGATGATGGGGGTGCCACAGAGCCTGGGAGATATGCAGGACAGGCCCTTGGACCAGAAAAGAAGTGACAGCTGAACCAACCTAAAGAGCCAGTAGGAATCCACTGACAGGGGCACCTGGGTGGCTCAGTCGGTTAAGCGTCCCACTTCGGCTCAGGTCATGATCTCACAGTTCTCGAGTTCGAGCCCCTCATCAGGCTCTGTGCTGACCACTCAGAGCATGGAACCTGCTTTGGATTCTATGTCTCCCTCTCTCTGATCCTCCCCTGCTCACACTGTCTCTCTCAGAAGTAAATTTAAAAAAAAAAAAAAAAAAAGGAATCTATTGGTAAAGATGGAGGGCTGAGCAGATAGAGAATATTCCAGGCAGAAGAAATCATTTTAAAAAAGAGAAATCACAGGGGCACCTGGGTGGCTCAGTCGGTTAGGCGGCTGACTTCGGCTCAGGTCATGATCTCACAGTTCTTGAGTTCGAGCCCCTCATCAGGCTCTGTTCTGACCACTCAGAGCATGGAACCTGCTTTGGATTCTATGTCTCCCTCTCTCTCTGACCCTCCCCTACTCACACTCTGTGGGTGTCTCTAAATAAATAAACAAACAAACAAACAAACATTAAATATTTTTTTAATGAGAAGTCACAGGATATCTTCAGGAAACTTTTCAGTCTGGCTGTAGCCTGGAGCATGAGGGTGCAGAGAGGCATGGCATAGGGCTGAGATGCAGCAGGGTCAGACCATGAGACTCCCCGCATGCCCAGCTACACAGGTCAAGGCTTTGTCAGAGTGAGCTCCCTGCGAGGTGGTGGCTGCAATCCCATAGCTAGGTCGGTTTATGGCCAAATGTTCTTATACCCATCAGGGAGCCGAACAGAGACAGGGCCTCTGGGGAGTGAGCAGCTGGTGATGCTGAAAAGTGTCTGCCAGGAGAATTCAGCTGCGAACACTTCCCATTCCCAAGAGGTCAAGAGTCCCTGTTGTTCCTCCCTAGTGGAGGCCCTGAGATCACACTGTCATCCATAATTCAGTCAACAAACACTCACTGGGCCTCCTGTCTGTGCCAGGCTCTGAGCTAAGCTCCAGGGGCACAGAAATAAAAAGACATGGTTCTTGCCCTTGAGAGATGCACAGTCCTAGGGGAAAGGGAGCCAGAGGGGAACAGACTGGAAAATTATCACAGTGTAGTGGGATGGGAGATGGGTACAGAGGAGGAACAGCAAATCTTAAATGGGAGCCAAAGGGGAGAGGGGATTTGAGCTAGGCTCTAGAGGATAAGTAGGCATTTGCCCTGTAGGGAAAGGAATTGTAGGAAGCAGGATTGGTGCATAAAGCATTAAAGTCATGAAAGGCCATTGAGGATCAGGGCAAAGCAGACAGTGGCTGTGTGATGAGCTGCCTGGTCAAACCATGGGAAACTAGACTGGCCAAGCCAAAGAGCTGGAATGCTCACCTAGTCAAGTTTGGGTTTCATAAAGGTAACTCTGGCAGAGATGGAGTGGCTAAAGCAGAGGGCTGGAGCAGAAGGATCAGATCCAAAAGATAATACTGAGGCAGAACTGACAGGGCCAATAGACTGACTGTCTATAGAAGGAAACATTCATTTGTATCTTGTTCTTTTAAATTGCCAAGCTCTGCTAAGCAAACCTCTTCTGCGGAACACATGTGAATATTCAATAAGCTAAGTGAAAACCCCTGGGTTGCACACCCCCACCCCCACCCCCAGTAAACATGAAGCCAACACTCAGTGAGGATCTGCTGTAGCTGACTCCCTCTACATGACTCAAGGAGTGAGTAGATGAATGAGTAATGAGTGAACAAATAGATGAAGGAATTGGTGACCTGTGGACCCCCAGCAGGCAGCATCAGAGACATACAAGTCTCTATGCCAAAAGTCCTGGGGAGATGCTATCCAGGAGGCTAGTCTGGTGGTATGTGTTGCTTAGAGAGGCTGGGGGTGAAGAGGAGTGCATGTTGGTAGAAGCATGGGAAATAAATTTCATGGTTTCCCTTGGGGCTTGGGGTCCAGCTGACCCTCCCTAGCCTTCATTCTTTTGGCTGGTATCAGGTGATAGAGGGATGACTGGTCTACATCTGACTCTTAAGGAAACTCAATCTGGAATACAGGTTTGAAAGTGGCTGTCCCACCCTCACTGTACAAACCTCAATAAGTCAGAAGACAATCTGTGAGAAATGGAAGAAACTTCAGGGGAATAATTGACATCACTTAGTCCTACAATGCATAGGCACTGGGCAAGGTACATTATACCTATTATCTCATTAAATATAGCAGCCCCGAAAAGTAGGGAGTTTTAGTGACATTTTACTGATTAGGAAACTGAAGCATGGAGAGAAACTGTAACCTTTCTAGGCCATCAAATAATTTCCTGGACCAAGTCCATCAACTTATCCATAATTAAAGCATTAGGGCATCTGGGTGGCTCAGTCTGTTAAGAGTCCAGCTTTGGCTCAGGTAATGATCTCACAGTTCATGGGTTCAAGCCCTGCATCAGACACTCTGCTTAAGGCACAGAGCCTGCTTTGGATCCTCTAATCTCCTCTATCTCTGCCCCTCCCCCACTCATGTGCTATCTCTCTCAAAAATAGTCACTAAGAAAACAATACAATTAAAGATTAAATAGCATTATAGAAAGTTGGAAAAACAGAGGAAAAGTGCTTACAATTTTATCATCCTAATATAGCAGCTATTATTTCACATAGCTCAAATATACTTGGTACATACTTGAAGTTTTATTATTCTTAAAATTTTGTCTTACTTTTTTCCTTCTTTAACACTGTAACATAAGTATTTTTCCAGACTACTATGTCACCTTCAGAACCACTATTTTTCATGGCTGCAGACTGTCAAATCAGGTGCAAACACCAGATTTTATTTAACCATTTCCCATAGTTGGGTACTTAAATTGCTTCCAATCATTTGATACTATAATCAATCTCTTCTTTTATTAGAATTGTCTTCTTGTAGTAGTATTATTCCTTAGGGCAAACTCCCAGAAATGGAAATTCCAGGTCAGAGGATTTGAACATTTTTAAGGCTTTTGATATCTGCTGCAGATAACTTTCTCGTGGGGTCTTTCTACATCACTCCCCAGGTCTGGATGCCTTCTTTAACTCTCTCTCAAGCCCCCTTTCCCTAACACAACAGCTCTACCTCTGTGAGGTAGAGCTAATGACCCTCCCCTGCTAACCTCATGAGCTAGAGATAAAATGATTCAGAGACCCTAGTAAAGAATAGCAGGCTATACAGCATAGTGATTATATAGAACAACCTTTGGCACCAGACTACACAGCTCTGAAGCCCATATCTGCCACTCCAAAACTGTGTGACCTGGGGCAAGTTACTTAACCTCTCTGTACTTCAGTGTCCTCATCTGCAAAGCAAGAGTGATGAAAATAATAGCAACCCCTTTGGGTTGTAGATGAAGCTTTAAGGAGTTATTTTGTGCAGAAAGCACAGTGAAAGCCGTGGTTGTAATAAGGTGATGTCTGATGTGGAAGGCAGCCATAGCAGAAAAGGCTTCAGCATTCCTTGCTATAGGGGCTGCCCAGAAGGCAGGGGCCACTAGCCAGGTGCCTAACAAAAGTGCTTTCTATGGGAACAACTCATCTAGCTCTGATGGCAGTGACCATTACTCCCTCCCTGCAGCCTGCATAGTACAGGTCTGGGTCTCTCTTGCTTTCCCCTCCACTCCACCCTCTGGCTGCTGTGGCCCGATCTTATCCCCTTTTCATCAGGCTGCCTAACTGACCGGAAAATGCAAATGCATCCCTAAATGCGTGCAACTGCCCCCCCCCCCAGCCCTCTCCCCCTTCCGGGAAACCGCCCCAGTGCCAGCCTGACGAGCAGCACTTAATTCTTTATTGAAAACCATTAACTGGAGTTCAGTTCTCTGAGCCCCAGTTTCAAATTACCCACAGGAAACGCCAGACCAAGAGAGTGGCTTTCAAGGGCAGAGCCATCTCCTCTAAGAGACTGGCTCCAAGACCCTGACTGCGGGGACTTTTTTTGAGAGGCGATGACAACAACCACAATAGCAACAACAGCAATCACTTTCATTCCTAGAAGCACAAGAAATGATGAAGCACCCTGATCTTCCTCCTCTTCCTCTCCCTCTTCAGCAATAGTCCAGCACAGTAGGCCTAGCAAGAACTATTATTGCCCCATGATGGATGAGAAAGCTGACAGCTGTGGGTTGCAGGTAGGCGGGGTTGAACTGAGAACTTCAGATCTCCCCACCAGAGCCCCATGACCCTCCTGTCAACACTTCATGGACCAGCCACAGTAGGGAGACAAGTGAAGAAGATGGGACTGAGCCCTTGATGAGTTAAAGTCCTGATAGAGAGGAAAGACATGAAAAATATCCTAAACTAGAGCCTCAGAGACCCTAGTTCTAACGCCGGTCCTACCACCAACTACCTAGCACATTGTGCAGTTAGTTATTATTCTGAGAATATGGACAGGAGTGAGGAAACTGAAGAAAATGTGTCCTCAGTCCTCTTTATCAAGATTTCTAACCAACCAGAAACTTCATTCATTCATTCATTCACTTATTCATTTTTAATTGTTTACCATCTCCTATGTGCCAGGCACTGAGCAAAGTAATTTACAAATAATACTCACTGACTCTTCCAAACAGCCTTTGGAGGTAGGTAATATCACTATCCTCACTGCCCAATGAGGAAAGTGAGGTTCATGGAGGAAAGTGAGACTCACTTATGATTATATATCAGTGGTAAGATCTGAACCCAAGTCCACCTCATTCCCTGATTCTTGCTGCTTTTTTGTTACCATTACAGTTACTGTTCTCCAAACAAGTGCACTATGGCCCTACAAGAGCACAGAGAGAATAAAGGCCTGTGTGGGTCTCCAGGAAGGTTTTCCAGAAGTGGTGGCATCTGAGTTGAAGGATTAGTAAGACTTGGCCAAATGGAAAAGGCAGGTGAGAAGGTTCCACAAAGGGGCAAGAGCACAGGCCAGGGCCAGTAACCATCCAAGGATATTGCACATTAAGGCAAGTCAGGAATTGCTGAGCCATCAGAACTGAGCACAGAGGGTACAAAGGGACACTGCCCTCTGGGAGTGCACAGCCCAGGAGAGAGATGGAAACGTGTAAAATGACTTGGTATTTGAGACAAACTGAGTAAGAATTTTTATTTAAGAACAAAGAGCTCTCTGCTTCTGTGTCTCACCTCCTGCTCACAGTAGTCCAAAAAGCCACTGAACAAGAGGGCTGGGGGCTGAGGCAGGGTAAGAAGTTTTGACCTCAGAGACCAGGGGCCTGCTTCCTAGAGGTTGTGCAACTTACCACCTCTCTGAACCTCAGGAGGGGAACTTCTCTACAAAGCAGTCACCAATACCCGCTTCCCAGCACTGCAAATCACTATACCTGATAATAGTTAGAAAAATAATAAAAAGATTGGATTTTATTCTAACTTACCTGATTATACAAATGTAGATGCTGAGGCTCACAGGCATTAATAACTCGCCTATGGACATACCCAGAAAATTCTTGATCTGAAATTTGATCTCATAGCTGGTAGATTCCTCTGCCTACTGTCACTTCCACCCACAGATCCTAGTTTAGCCCTCTGGTGCCCAATGCAATAAGCCTGCTCCTCTGCCCACAATAACCCTTTGGATGGATGATGACAACAGCTGTGTCCCAAAATCTCTACTTTCCAGCCAAAAACTCCCAGATTTTCACAATATGATTTACCAGCCCTCAACAGGGTTTAGCTGTCCTTGAGAAAGAAACAGGAAAGAACAAACAATGGAAGGAGCTCCCTAGTGCCCTGACCAGATGTGAAACATCCCCTGCCTCAGGACCAGCAGCCAGAATCACACAAACTCCCCATGGAAAACAATAGTCACAGCCTGTTTGCTTTCCCCAGACCATAAACTGCCACAGCCAAGCTGGACACCAGCTTTGAAACACAAGGGACCTGTCTCCACCTAAACCTTGTCTCTTCTCTGCCCCAAATGGTCCTTATTTGAGCTAGATCCATTTTCTTGGCCACCTTGCCGAATGTGGTGTTTACTCATTCCAGAAAATGCTGACCTCCGCTCCAGGCCGCCTTGTCGGCAGTTTCCCAGACATGGCTCGACTGTTTATTTATTTATTTTTGTGTTAGCAAAGAGGAGAAAATCACATCGGCCTAAAATGAATACTAATGAAATGCCTTCATTAGCTTCCTTTGTGATGAGAATGAAAAATCGGATTTCCACAGAATTGCAAGCCATATACTTCTTTCCCCCAACCATTTTTTTTTTTTTTTTTTGCCCTTTCCTCTGATAGGAAGATTACGGACAACCAAGAAGGAGAGTAAAGCCATTTCATAAAAAATATCTGCATTTTTAAGGGTGCCTTTGTTGCAGAGGGACGTGGCAGTGCAATTTCTCCAAGCCCACTTTTCTCAGCCTGTAAAGCAAATGTACCTATTTGTCCTCTGCTGCAACAATGCCAGCTGCATTCAATCAACTGAGAAGCTGCAAGCCATAAACCTTCTTCCCCAGCTAGGGGGGTGAGGTGGGGGGGAGGGAGCAAGCAAGAGAGGAGGCACGCCATAAAAATTCATCAGAATAATGTAGGGATGAGACGCGCTCCGATCGCCGGCAAGCAATCAACCAATCACTCATCCCGTGGCATTTACAGCACGTCTCATTCCCCTGTTCCTTAAGGACAATTGATTTTTCCTGATTCCATTAGCATAACGGCGTGGAAAATGTCTGCAGTGCAATATTTCTGGAAAGTTCCAACAAGTAGGCTGGGCACTGGAGTGTGACCATCTCCATAAAGCTTCCTCAGGCTCTGCGGCAGACACCACCACAGCCACAGCAAAGGGCCCAGAGAGAATGATACAGCCTCCAAAACTTGGCGGCCAAGGGCACCTGAGGAGTGTCAAAGCAGGTAATTGGCACCAAGATGAAACCCCTCAATTTCTCATTCCTGGACACAGAAGCATTCTTTTCTGCAAGACAGGGTACTATGGGACGGTAAGGAACAAGCAAAACCCACCCAGACCAGGAAGGGCCGAGTCACAGATTCTGAGTCCACTTGTGGCCTTCCGAAGCTCCTGGATTTAGAAGCTGAGAGAACATTACTTAATGTGATTACTCCTTTGTGTGTGAACAAGAGGCTGCAGTCGTGGGTGCCCAGAAGCTGTTATTCTGCTCCTCTGTCAGCTAGGTCCCAACCAAAATGGCATGTGCATGAAAAGGGAATGTGAGGAGTTTGGAGACATACAGCTGTGAATTCAAATTCTGGATCTCCCTCTTATTTTGTGTGTGACCACAGGCCACAGATAATTGGCATCTCTGATCCTCTTTCATAAAGTTTCTTTTTATGGAAACTGAGGACCTCATCATTTCACAAGTTGTTGGGAGAATAAAGTGAGAATATGTGAAAAGCACCTAGCATGGTGCTGATACATAGTGACTATTCAGCAAATCAAATTCTCCTTCCTCTCTCTATCCCCAAATTTCAATTCCCTCCTTTTCATCAGCAACACAGTTCTCTCACAGTGTCAGCTTCAGCTGGCAAGGTGGTAAATCTTTCAGTGCCAAAAAGAAACATGCAAAACCCAGGATATTTCCATCTACTGTTGCAAGTGAGATGAAAACCTGGCTGTGCCTTTTAGAATGAGCTTGGGGAGACTCATTCCTCTTGCTCAGTCTCCTGAGTCAGACCCTGCCTCTCTCTCACCCTCTCCTTTATTCTCACAATGCACCAGAGGGACCTTTCTAAAACACACATGTGAAGTTTTCAGGACCCTGCTTAAAACTTCCCAGTAACTCCTCACTGCCATCTGCTCTCTCCAGGATTCAGCTCCGGCTGGGCCTCCTCCAGGAAGCCTTCTTTGATCCCACAACCTTTGCGCATATCTCACACTCTGTTGTGATTATGTGTCCATGTTTTCTCCATCCTAGATGGTAAATTCCCTAAGGTCGGTTTTCCAGTTCTGTGTCTATGGCACCTCTCACAGCACCTGATACTTAATAGATGTTTGGTTGATGTTTGTTGAGAAAACCAACTTACAAAGGCAGATGCTGATCTCTTTGGCTAAGACTAAGCTTATTTCAGAATTTGTAGGCTGTTTTAGTGCTGGCCATGGTCCTGAATCCTTAAGCACTGAGGAAAGAAGAAAGAAAAAATAAAGAAACCCCAAGTGTGGTGAAAACAATACACATTCATTCAGATAACCTCTAAACAAACAGTGTTTGCAGAGCTGAAGGAAAGCAGGAATTCTGGGGAGTTAAGTTCCAGTCCTGGCTGTGCTGTGAATACTATGCTCAAGACACAAAACCTTGCTGGGTCTCCATTTTTCTCACCTGTCAAATGGGAATTGGACTTTCCCATATGACAAGATTGTTCTAAGGATTACAAAGATGATGTCTGTGAATCTTTTTGTAATCTTTCTCTTTTTAAAAAATGTTTATTTATTTTTATTTTGAGAGAGAGAGACAGAAAGAGTATGAGCAAGGGAGGGGCAGGCAGAGAGTGGGGAGAGAGAATCCCAAGCAGCCTCCATGCTGTCAGCACAGAGCCCGATGCAGGGCTTGATCTCACAAACCTGAGATCATAACCTGGGCTGAAATCAAGAGTCAGATGATCAATGAACTGAGGCACTCAGGAGCTCTACTTTATAACCTTTCTTAAAACGCCTTCCATGAAAGACCTCTGTGGTTCCTTCTAGCTCATTCAGAGCTCACTGATTGAAAGTTACCAACACTGACCACCTCCACTTCCTTACCTACAATTTGCTCCTTAGCCCACTTCTGTGTGGCTTTTGGGCCCATAACTCTGACAAAACAGCTCTCAGTAATGACCTGGTATTTTTCAGTCCTTACTAGCTCTCCTAGTACCATGCTTCTTGTTTTTGAGCACTTATCTTAGGATGTAATTATACATTCATTTGTTAAACATTTTAAGACTCACCCCCCAACTAGACTGTAAACTCCATGAGGTTAGAAATTGCATCTATTTTTGCTCAACACTGCATCCCCAGGTCCTGACATGATTTTTACAGGAAACAGCCTCCCCCATGAAATAAGAAGAAGGCAGGCAAAGCTCAGAGCAGACGTGGCCATTCCAGCACTGACAGAGATAACAATAGATGGTCTGGAACCTCTCTATAAGTCCCTGAGTCAACCTCCTCATGCCAGAGCTTCTCTGTCTGATGGGACTTGGAGCTCTGAGGAAGCCCCTCTTGAGAAACATGGAGGATATTATAATGACTGGCATGGTGCACAGCAGCATGAGTGCAGAGGCATCAATACTTACTTACAGAGTTAAGTATTAGTGGGATAAGATCTGGGGGGGATCATTGACCCCCAGATGCCTAGCTGTGCAGAAAATGAAAATCAAGTTCAGAGAGTAAATATGATCTAAGATCTCACAGTGAGTCAATGTACTCCACAGTCTAGAGAGAGCAAGAGGCAGAAAGTGTGATCTCTCAGATCCCCAGGGCCCTCTGCTCCGGGCCACCATGATACCTAGGGTTTCCTCTTCCATTACATATGTCTCCATAGGCTTTCATTGTCTGTTCACATATCTGCCTCCCCCTAGGGAGTAAAGATGGTGTCTGGTTAATCTTTGTATTTTCAGGACCTAGTTCAATGCTGATATATAGGAGTCAGTCGATGTTTCTCGAATAAACAGTGGATGGTGAAAAGATTGGAAGACTGGAGGTTGAGGTGTAAGAAGCCTGATTGGGAACTAGCACAGATTCCTACACAGCCTCAGAATTCCACCCAGCTCAAGATCCCAGGAATAAGGGATAGTCAGTCTCAGGCCTGGATGTCCCCTAAATCCAGCTTTGGGCTCCATGGTGAAATCTCTGACATAGATCTGCAACTGAATTACTGCTGAATTTCCAGCCTGTTCATCCAAGAAAGCCAGAGCCATCCCATAATCTACTGAGAACGACAGAACTTCAGAGTTTATAATTCATCTTTGCAGGTAACACAAAGCACAAAATATTATCAGCATTTGAAAGCTAAGGAAATTGAAGTTCTTTCATCCATTCCATAAGGATACAGAAGCAGGGGCTTTGCAGTCAGAACCCCCAAGTATGAATTCCAACTTCTCTACTTACATCTGTACACCCAAGTCTATAGTGTGGACTTATAAGGATATAGAAAATATTGACTTTTCCTTCAAGGAGCTTATAATCTAGTAATAGGAAAAAGACATGTCTACAAGAATTCTAATGTCAGGTAGAACGTGATTAAAAGCTCCCAAAGAGATGATCGGGAGGCTTACAGCCAGCTTGGAAGAAAGCTTTATGGAGAAAAGAGCCTCTCATCTGAGTCTTGAAAGATGCATGGGATTTTTAAAAAAAAAATTTTTTTTCTTTAAGTTTATTTATTTATTTTGAGAGAGAGAGGGAGGAAGGGAGAGAATGAGCAAGCTGGGAAGGGGCAGGGAGAAAGAGAGATAGAATTCCAAGCAGTCTCCACACCATCAGTGCAGAGCCAGATGTGGGGCTCAAACTCACATACTGTGAGATCATGACCTGAGCTGAGATCAAGAGTCAGATGCTTAACCAACTGCACTGCACAGATGCCCCATGATGCATGAGATTTTGAGGCAAAGAAAGAAAGAGCATTCCTAGTGAAGGAGGAAGCAGGAAAGAATGAAGCATGTTCCTGGAATGGGAAATAAGCATGTTTGACTGAAGGGTTTAGGGAATATATAGAATATAAGTAGAAGCTGGAGCTATAAAAGGAAGTTAAGCCAAAGTAGAGACTCTAATGGCATTCAAGAAGTTAAAAAAAAATTGTCCAAGGACACATAAAGTCTGTGAGGGGATCTATGATTGGACTCCAGTTCTCTTCCCCTTCACCACTTTGCCTTCATCTTCACCATGAGTAATGGTACAGCAATTGGCATGGGCAGGGGACTGTCTCATTGTAAAAGCACATGAAAAATAAATAACCAGAATTAGTATGACTGGCTGCAGGGCAGAGGCTCAGAGTCTCTGACAAAGAAAAGTGTGAATTACAGGAAGAAAGCAAGGAAATATGTTCTTCCCCCACATCTCTACAAGTGGCATATTCTACTGCCCATCAAAGACATGCTTAGAATAGCTAACTCTTATGAATGAATATAAATCTTTGCCATGGGCACATAATGTTGATACATTTAGTGTCAATTAAACAGCCACATGGTAGGTTTTTTATTTTTCAAAAATATGTACCTCTACTGAGACTTCTCATGGTAAAGGCAAAGGTAAACTTCAGGCCAGCTCACAAATTCTGAATTACCACAAATTGTAAATTTGTTAGTAGAAAGAATGTAAGATTAAAGCCAGGTTGGTTGCTGAGATATTCAGCAACTTTAGAACCTTCTATCCAAATGTTCTAGCATTTCCCAGGCTTTAACAAATTGATTTATTAGAATGGCATCCTGGGCTCAGCCAGTCCCAGGTCCAAGGACCTGCTCAAATATTGCCTGGCTGTGTGACCCTGAGACCTTTGCTCCACCTTTGTGGGCCTATCCAATATTGTGAGAACATAATAAATCTATAATAAAATACAAGGGTCTCACTGGAGGAAACTAAAGAAGATCCAGGGCTCACATGGTTGGGACAGGAGCTCCAACTCAGGAATTCAAAAGCAAAGTGGGGGTGGGGGTGGGGCAGTACTGGTCCCAGGCTCTCAGCCACTTCCTCTCCCCACCAGGATCAGGTGAGACTCAAGGTATGGCTGAGGATGGGGGTAGAGCCTGAGCATATCTAGCTTTGGAGGAGTCTGAGTTAGGGGAAGAAGCTAAAGGTTTGGTAGAGTCTGATGCTCATCCTCTATGAAGGCACACACCTAATCAAGGAGGAGCAGTACCCAACTCTTCCACATCCTTCAAAACTCTCCTTAGATTTCATTGGCTCTGAGATGCGTTCCATGACCTATTTCCTAGATTTGATTAATCCCTCCCTCTGCCTTTCTGTTGTGACATATTCCTCACCAAAGAAACCACTGCCAGTTTACATGCCTATCTCCTCTTCCAGAGTGAGAGATTCTCTGGAGGTAGAGACTCACATCTGAGGCATTCTTGGGTCTCCAAGAGCCTGCTCAAGAGTCCTGCTCAGGAACTATTTGCAGAACTGAAAGAGAATACACATCCAAAAGGAACTGCAGGGACTTGAGGAGAGCAGTGATTTACATGTAGAAGAGGTACTTCTTGGAGGAGGACATGAGGAAAGGAAAGCCTTGTTCAGGGGTTCAGAGAGAGAAAGAGGACAGAACCTTTCCCTGCTCTTCGAGAGAGGCAAAGGTCATTTCTAGGACTGAGCTGAGCCTCTTGCCTATACCAAAGAATGTTCAAAGAATGCAGATGCCTTCACAGTCTTCAGGTTGAACCTTCTATAATGGGATCCCTCAGCAATTACAGTGTTTTTCTAATGAAATTCAACTATTTAAAACCAATCTTAAGCTGATGAACACCTTTGGAACCTCACAGAAAAAATGCAGATGAACACCTCACTTTTTGCAGAGAAGTCCTCAAGTATTAAATTGAAACTATTGTCTGGGCAGAGTGTTCCTTATGGCCATCTGAGGAATCTTTCCTAAACCTGTCCATATCATGGCCAAACTAAAAGTCAAACTGGCCCAGCCATACTCCTCTCCTCACCCTTCACCAAAAACAATTCATATCTCTGTACCTTTGCATATGTTCCCTCTGCCAGAAATTCTCTCCTCACTTCCCCAACTCTACTTCATCTGCCTACTCAGGCCCAAACATAAGATCTGAAACACATTCGAAACTATCTGAGTTTGGGTTTCCCCAGAAGCAAATTTTAAACAAGGATTTAAGTACAGATAGTGTTTCTGGAAAGTGGTTTCAGGAAACACTAGAAGGGATATTGGGAAGTGAGCTAGGGAAGGGAAGGCATCTATAAAGGGTATATTTTTAAGCGAGTTACCTCCATGAATAAGTAGAACCTAACTGCAGGAACCAGTGTAGAACTTCTGTGTCAGAATATCCCACCTGAGGGGTGAGAGAGCTGCAGTATTTATCCACCCACTGTCATTACTTATTGACTGAAATTTGTTCTGTATGCTAATACCCTGGTACTTCCGGCCTGCCCCTTGTGCTCAGAATTAGTAAATGCTGGGGGTACATGTGTGGTCACTGACAGCATCTTCTTCAGACACCTGTGAGTTACTGACACATAAACTCAATAATGATAATAATAATTAACTAATATTTGTAATAATTAATAACATTTTTGCTATGTGTCAGGCACAGTATAAGTACTTTATACACTCTTTTTCGATCTCCCAACAACCCTGCAAGGTAAGTTATTAGTATATCCATCTTACAGATAAGAAAACAGAAACACAAAGAGCTGAGTAACTTGCCCAAAGTCATGCAGCTAATAATTGACAGAACCAGGAGTGAATCTTGACAGCCTGGCATGTAGGTGACCCACTCTCTCTACCTACACAATCTGGAGATGCTCCACTTTGGAACCTTGGGGCTGCCGTTTCATGGCAATGTAGTCTTGGACAAGTCACTAGTCTTCTAAGCCTTAGTTTCCTGATCTGTGAAGTGGGGATCATGTCACATGATTCCTGCACACACAGCAGAAGCTAACATATCAGGTCTAGGCTAGGCCTTGGTCTCCATTTGTACAAGGAACTATAAGGCCTCTCCCAGCTCTAATGCTCTGCAGTCTTAAAACTCAAACATCTGCCATTCTCCTATGACAACCTCATTCAGGCGCACAGTCCCTTAAGAGCCTCATTTGTCTGTTCCATGAAAGCAGAAGTGACCCCAGAGTCATAAGAGGGAAAGGAGCCCATCTTCTTGCCTTCTACTCCTCCCACTGAGCTAAGATCTTGACATACTGGCTACAGGAAACTCCAACCCAGAGCCTGGGCTAGGGGCCAGTTTCAAAGCCCAGCTCAACCACCATCACTATGTGGCCTTTAGCAAGTCACTTCATTCATTCAAATGCCAATTTCCTCATCTGGAATGTGGTGATCACAATTCCTACCCCAGAGGATTGTGATGAGCATGATGGAAAGCCCCAGCACACAGTAGGTGCTCAAGGACAGGCAGTTACACATTCTTTGTTACGAAAAAGTATGCTATATATTCCCATTAGGGTAAAAAAAAAAAAAAAACCCTCAATGTTCACTTTAATTCTAAGCCCTGGAGGCCTTTAGCAGGGCTGACAACTTCGTCTGGAGGATAGTAAATATTTGTCTATTTCAGAGGCAGCATTTATCTTCTAAGGCGCTCGTGCCAGTCCCCGTGCTGACAAGCAACTTGTTTATTTATTACCCTAATAACAAATAGATTGTCAGGCCCCGAGGCTCCACATGCACATGGAGTTTGGGCCTGCCTCAAGCCCCAGCCGCTCAGGCCCTGGCCAGCTCTGCAGGGTCTGGGGAGCTGGGATGGGGGGCCACCAGAGACCTGGCTCCTACCACATCCTGCCTTTCCTTTTTCCAATTGTTCTATCCAAAAACTCCCTTATAGAGCCTACACTGTGAAGCCTTGCCCTGGACTGCAGGGAAGAACCACACACAACCATTGTCCTCAAATGGCTTAAAGTCTAGAGAAAGGGAGATAATGATTATAAAAATAATAATAGTGACACTAGTAGTAGCAGCAAATACTCTGTAACAGGTGCTATGCAAAGTACTTTACATATACTAACTCATCTGATCTAACCAACAAGTAGATACTATTATTATCCCCATTTTACTGATGAGGAAACTGAGGTACAGAGAGGTTAAGGGATTGCCCAAGATCACCTCTATAAAAATCATTGCAGTACAGAGCAGGGGTAGATACAAAATTATATCTATATAACTATATTATATATATATAATAACTATATAATAATAATACTTGTACAATTTTGGTGATAACCACATGGCCTCCCACAAGCCATGCACAGCCTACTTCAGGGACTTTATGCTTGCTGTTTCCTCTTCCTAGAACAGTCTTCCCCCAGATATCCACCTCACTCACTTCCTTCAAATCTTTGTTCAAATATACTCTTCTCAGTGAGGTCCCCCACATTTATAGTTGCAGCTCCCAATTTTAACCCTTCCTAAACCCTTCCCCCTTTGCTTAATTAGCCTCCAGAACACTTACCACCACCTGTCCTACATATTTTACTTTGGTTTATGTCCACCTATCTCCACTAGAATGTACCTCCATGGTCAAAGATTTTCTACCTTCCTTCCTGCTGCATTCATATTGTAAAGAACAGAGCCTGGCAGATAGGAAGTGATCAGTTTGCTGAATGAGTGAATTATACCTTACAGTTTGGAGACATCATCTATGAAGCCTTCCCCTGAACTGCTCCCTCCCTCAGGGTCCACTATCTGGATCTCCTTCATGATGTCATTGGCACATTCTCCTTAGGAAATTTTACCCCCTCCCATGGCTTCAGGTTCTTCCCTCCTCTGAGGACTCCTGGATCTTTATCTCTAGACCAAAGCCCACTCCTGAGCTCTCCTGTATCAGTGACAAACCAGAGCACATTGACAACTGGCCCCCACCTGAGTCACAGTCCAGAATAGATCTCACTATTTTCTACCCAAATGCATGCCTTCTCCTGACTCCAGCCCCCAATCATAGAAGCCAGGAGCCTGAGTATCAGCCTCAACTCCTCCTGCCTTCACCCCACAATCAGCAGTCTCAAGTCCTTAAAGCATTTCTTGGCTGTCCCCTCCTCTTTCACCACCTTAATTTAGGCTATTATTGTACAAGGACTATGGCTACAGCCTCCCTCCTGGCTGCCCCCCCACCAGTCCATCCCTAGGAAATCATGCTCTGTGGTATTGTCTAAAACACCAAAATATCCATGCAACTCCACTATTCCATGTTATTCAGTGACTCCCCATTGCCCAATGACTGAAGGCTAATGTCATAGCCTCTATTTATCTTCCTAGCCTCATCATTTACTCTGACACCTGAATGAGGAGTCATTCCCCAAACATATCACACTGTGTCACATTCCCATGCCTGTCCTTGTGAAGCTCCCTCTACCTGAAAGGTTTGTGCTCCTCTCCTCTGCATGAAAAACTCTTACTCACCCTTCACAATCCAACTTAGATTTCACCTCCTCCATGCAGCCTCCCTGAGAGAAGAGGAGAGAGCATTGTGAGGACAGACATACAAGAAGAGATGAGGACAGTTTGGACGACTTTTGCAGCTTTGGGGATCCTCTGTCAGACATGGGCTCTTGAAGCTCCTGTAGATTGTGATGTTATGTTGGCTTCAAGGGGGCAGGGCATGTGATTGCCCATGGCTAGACCCTCACTGTGAGCTCCAACAGACACATGTAGCACCTGGGATCTCAAGAAGCTTGTGTCAAAAGGTGCCTGAGACTGGGGGGACTACAAACCACATGATACGCTCCAGAGGAAAAGACCTTCCAGATGCCTGAGGCATCACCTCATGTTCTCACCACAGAGATGAGGGCCCCAGCCGGGTATTTGGAGATAGTTTGAGGTAGAGTGGTATGGTGGCTAAAATCTCTCTATGCTCCCCAGAGACCCTAGAACTAGGCTGCCTAAGTTCTCTGACACATTCTCCCTCCACAACTGTGGACAAATTACAAAAATATTCTTTGCTTCAGTTTCCCTATCTATAAAACAGGAATATTGATTGTAGCTGCCTCATAGGGCTACTGTGAGGATTAAATGGGTTATTATATATAAAGCACTTAAAACATGGTAAGCACAGTTTAAGGGTTTTTTTTAATGTTTATTTATTTTGAGAGAGGGAAGGAGAGAGGGAGGGGGAGAGAGAGAGGAAAGAGAGAATCCAAATCAGCACAGAGCCCAATGCAGGACTCTGTGTCACAACCATGAGATCATGACCTGAGCTGAGATCAGGAGTCAGACACTTAACCAACTGAGCCACTCAGGCACCCCTAAGTTTTTATTATTGTTGTTCCCACACTGTGGTTTGACAGGAGAAGACCAGCAATGACAGAGACAGAGCAATGACTGGGCTTTGCTGCTCCAGGAGGGTAGTGGCCTGGAAGGGGTGGCCCTAGGACCAGGGTAAAGTTCCTCTGTGCAGTCCTTCAGAATTCAGATCCAGCTGGCCCTCTCCATTCTCCAAGTGGCCCTCCCTGACTCTGGGCCTCTCAAGGTCCCATCGCACCCCACCTCTATCATGACCCCATGCTGTTATTGTTTGTTTACATGCCTGTTTCCCCATCCAGACTGTGAACTTCAAAAGGCAAGGTCCACCCTGATGCAGCTCTGGAGGCCCAGTGCCTCACGTGGTGCCAGGCATGGAGTATGGGTTCCATAACTGAGTGGAACCATCAAGCCCTCCACAACCTACAGTCCTGAAATCTTAAGCTGTTAATACCTGCCTCCACGTTAGGCCCCCAGTGAAGGGCCACACTTTCCCATGCTCTCAGACCTGGGCATCTTGAAGGGAAGGCTTCTGTTACTTTCCAGATAGCAGGGCCTCCAAAGCCACCACTTAAGACTCTTCATGAAGTCAAGACCTTGGAGGAACCTGGGGCATTTGGTAGGGAAGAACAAAGTGGATCCCATTCCTTGTGAAAGGCTTTTCATGGTGAAATTGGAAACATAACAGCCAGCTTAACCAATTGGGAGCCCTATGCTATGGGCACTATTACGTCTTTACTTGCTGGACTACAGGAGGCAAAGGGTCCTTGGGGAAAGGCCAGGATAGCTATTGCCAAACAGTATAAAAATATTTCCATATTTTGGCAATCAGCTGGGCCCAGTTTGGAAAACCAATGCCTTGTCTTCCAGGAGTCTAGTGCTCAGTGGGGAACTAAGAAACCAAGCATTGAGGTCAACATCAGTTACCAACCAATGAGACAAGAGCAAAGCATGCTAGGAGTCCCCTAAAGGAGGAGCTGGGCAGTTTAGGGAGGGGAAAGTATTTTTGTTAGGACTTGGAGTTTGGACCAGGCAGCTGAAGGGGAGCCAGTAGTGCAGGCAGTGAACAAGGACCTAGAAATGTGTGGGGCCTGTTGAGGGGCTGGGGCCAGCAGAGAATGTGGGAAATGAAGCAGGAGGGACAGGGGGCCTTAGACCTCAAGGGTAAGAATCATGCACCCAGCTAACTATTCAGTGGGCAGAAAAAAAGCTGAAAGTTTTTCTTTTTTTTTTTTTAATGTTTATTTATTTTGAGAAAGAGAAAGCCCAAACAGGGGAGGGGTAGACAGAGAAGGGGACAGAGGATTCGAAATGGGATCTGACAGCAGCAAGCCCAATTCAGGACTCAAACTCATGAACTATAAGATCATGACCTGAGCTGAAATTGGATGTTCAACCAACTAAGCCATTCAGGTGCCCCAGAAAGTGTTTCTTAAACAGGCAAGTGATAGCAAGAAAGCGAATTCTGGCTTCAGGGTGGAGAGTGAGCTAACGAGGCCACCGGGGAGGCAGTGAGGCCAAGTAGAAGCTACAGGAGGCTCCGGGTTAGGGAAGATGAGGGCTGGTCAGGGAGGTGAATGACCAATGCCATGGAGTGTGGAAGCTGGGGAATGTGAGTGGGCAGCACCATCTCAGAAGAACATCAGCCACGTAAGGCTAGACTCAACCAACAGGAATGTTTCAGCTTCTAGAAGAAAGCAACCTTTGACCTTGAAGACATCTGAGACTCAAGGGGGAATGTGATAGGTGAGGGGTTTAATCTTCATATATTTAGCCAACAAATGAGAAAATTACTGGTGGGTCCCCACAGTACAACTCACAGACCATTGCTATTTATTGGAGTTGCCCATTGTAACCTCCCAGGACTTGCAAAAGGAAGGGAGAAGTAGTTCCAACTCACTGCAAAAGGTTCACTCTCTACCTTTCAACAAAGGATGCTGAGGGCCAGAGTAATTCTTGGGGGTGCCTGGATCCTCATTCAACCAGAGAAGAGTTGAAAAGTGTGGAATCCAAAGGCTGTTGTCTGAGGCTGAGCTGTAGAAAGATCTCTGAGTCAGGAGTCCTGCTGCCCCCACTAACTGGCTGTGTGACTTTGGGAAAGTCAATTGCCTACTCCTCCCCTCCCCACCAGCCTATTTCCTCACCTTTAGAGGAGGACTGTGCTGCACCTCACCTGAGGATGGCTCTTCTGCACTCAATCCACCTTCTGCTCTTCTGTGATATCAAGCCAGCTACCCAACCCCTCAGCTGGTACACAACAAGAGCAACCATTTATTAAGCACTTACTGTGTGCCAAACTCTGTAAAGGACACCCCCCCACACACACATACACATGCACATGCATACACACACACACATATCTACCTAAAATGGAAGCAGACTATAGTATAACCACTTTAGAAATAAGAAAATAAGACTCAGCCTCATTCAAGGTCAAGGGCAAATCTGGGATTTACACATGGGTATTTCAAATGCTAACATGCACAAGTTTTCTGCAAGGTCATACAGACTCCTGAGTGCAAGAAAGCAAATGGGACTCAGAAGGACTCAAGATTACTTGTCACAGTCAGCAAAGTGGAGGGCCTTCCATTCCCTCAGTGCTTGCTCTCCCTCTCTAAAATATACACAAACCACCTGAAATGACACACTAACCATATGCCTTCTCATTCTTTAAAATGAGTCCTACTTCCACATGAAAATGAAAATTCAATCTCGTTGTTCTTAGAGTTTAGACCTTGGTCTCATTCAGACCTGTCACTTAATAGCTGTGTGACCTTGGGTAGGTTGCTTAACCCCTCTGAGCCTGGAGCCCCTTATATGTAAAGTAAGGACAATGACAATTATCTCCTCCTCATAGGTTTGTAATTAATCCATATGGAGCATTTAGCTCTGAGTCTGACCCACAATACTGCTCAGTAATAATATAGTCCACAGCACAGATTTCTGGAGCCAGACTGGCCGGATTCCAGTTCTGGCTACACCATTGGATGACCTTGAACAAGTTACTTAACCTTTCTGTAGTTCAATTTTCTCATCTGTGAAATGGGATTCTTATAGAACCTGCCTCATAAATGGTTGTGAAGATTAAGTAAGTTAATATGTATAAAATGCTTGGAAAATTTCAGGCACATTATCAGCACTCAATAAGTTTTGCCTATTGTTATAAATAACTCTCACCATCTACTGTAAGATATACAACAGAAAATCCTGTACAAGATGCATTAAGTATTACACAAATATCTGGCACCCTATAGGAAATAATTAGAACAAGGAAAATTAGTTGGGAAAGGAAGGGAGAAAAGGAGTTCCATTGAGGTCATCAGGGTTAAAGGACCAGGCAGATACTGAAAGATTGAAAAGGAATTCATGGTGAGGTGGTGGCTAAGACAGAATGAACAATCTTTCTTCTGTCTTCTCTCTTCTCTCTTGTCTCTTAATCTCTCTCATAATCCCTTTCTCTCTCTCTCTACCCCCACCCAATTATTGTAAGAATAAAATAGAATAATGATACATGACAGAGACTCCCTAGCTCTTTACCAAACCCATATCTTCTTCCTCCTGAGCACATCACTAGACTAAACTTCCCAGTTTTCTGTCATTAGGAGAAACCACGTGACTGAATTCCAGCAAATGGAACATAGAGTAGAAGTGATGTGTGCCACTTCTTGACCCAGTACACAAAAACCTCCATCCTCTGTGCTTTTTCCTCCTTCTGCCATCGGGTGTAGATGAGATGAACCTGACAGACCCAAAATATGTAAAGAGCCTGAGTCTCTGACTTGCCATTTGGAGGAGAGCTTCCTATCAATCAGGAACACGCATCCTGGACTTTACCTGAGAATGAAATAAGTTTGTATAGTGTTTGAACCATATGCTGTCATGGGTTTGTTTGTTATGGTAGCTAGTGATACCCTAACTAATGCTAATGTTTGAAAAGAATTTAATGCAGCACCTGGAACATGGTGAGCACTCAGTTTATGGTAGCCAAGAATGCAGGAGACCAGAAAGCCCAACAAAGTTGCAGAACATGCAATATCAAGGCTTAAATTGGTTCCAGAAAGCAAGTCTTTTGTTCCCTCTCTTTTCTAAATCCACAAAACCACAGAGGAGCACATTTCTGGATCCCTGTAAAATGGAATAACTAATCCTCATCTGCCCTGGTGACCCTGAAGAATAAAGGAAATAATTGTAACTTCCATTTTGTCAAGATAGTGTGCATCAGGCATTTTAATTAATGGCTTTCTTTACCTACATTATCTTATTTCTTTCTCTGAAGTATACTAAGAATTCTTATTTTACAGATGAAGAAACTGAGGCTAGGAGGTTAATAGTTTGTGTGAACCACACAGATAGTAAACAGGCAATCAAGCCAGGGCTGACTGACTACAGAGATTCCTTAACCACTGGCCTTCCCAAGGTGAAGGAATGTCCTCCAGGGCCCATCTCAGGCTAACTGGCTCCACACAAGGAATTCAGCCAACAAGGAAGGACAGTTAGGTCTCAGGTCACAAGGACTGATAAACTAAGTCTCAGTGTAGGATTTGGGGTCTTGCTAGCTCAATCCATCTCCCCAGGTCAGGATGGTCCCATCCTCAGCTCCTGGGACCTGGCCAGCTGAGGCCAGACCAGCATTGGTACAGCATGTAAAATGCTGAAAAGACAATGGAGGAAAATAGCTCAGCAGTAGGGAGGAGGGAACTTGTCACCCCATTCCCTTCCACCCCATGCCCAGGCTCCCAGGAAGCAGCTAGAGGTTGGACCCTGGCTCTCCCCCAAGGTCACCTTCACAACAGTTTCACCAGGGCTCCGGCTGGCAGCACCCGCCAATGCCAGGACGTGATGGATTACTGCTCGCTCTGGCTACTGTTCACTGCACAATCCAATCTAGGAGACACACATATTTCTCAATTCAGGAACTTCTTTTATTTTATGAAAAATCAGTCAGTTGCTCAGGCATGAGTGGCTGGGCTTGGCAAGCACTTGGATTTTGTGAGACTCCTCTAACCCTGTTGCTTCCTAAATTCTCTTCCCTCTACCCTAGTCTACCCATTACCCACTCTTGGCCCTATGGACAGTGGAAGAAAGAGCACAGATTTGGGAGTCAGACAGTCCTGGGCTAATGCCCCACTTCTGCCACTCATTCTTTGTGAACCTCAGCTTCCTTGTGCATAAGGTGATGATGATACAACCCACACTTCAGAGCTACTATGCACAATAAGTTAGTCATGAGTGTGGAGTTCCTGGCACAATAAATAGCTTACCTGTACCTCCTAAGCATAGAAACCTATTCAGTTTCCTCTTCATCTCCATTCTTACTCACTTGCTTCTCATTCTCTCTGTCCTTTGCTGTCCCTCCTTCTCCCTTCTCCATCTCTGCTCAAGTCAATCTTTACACTTTCAGAGGATGTCCCAGACTGTTGTTTTAAAAGGCAGAGCAATTACTACCACAGATCTCTCTGAACTATACTTGTTCTTTATCTTCTACCTTTACCTGGACAACCATAGTCTTTCTTGTGTTGTCATTAGGACATAATTCTTACGACTCAGACAACAGTGATTCTGAGACTGACTTCTGGAGAGGCTGATTGCATTGGAATCAGTCATTATCCTGGGGTGTCTGGGTGGCTCAGTCAGTTAAGTGTCTGACTCTTGGTTTCAGCTTAGGTCATGACCTTGCAGCTTTGTGGATTTGAGCCCCGCATTGGGCTCTGCTCTTATAGTGTGGAGCCTGCTTGGGATTCTTTCTCTTTGCTCCTAACCCACTCATGCTGTCTATGTCTCTCTCAAAAAAAATAAACAAACTTTTTAAAAAATCCCTTGTCATTATCCTTTTAAATTCTACTGAATCATTATTCCCAGCTCTTCACCTCTTCTTTATACTTAACCTTTCTGATTTGAATAGGGTAGCCCCACTAGCTCAAAGAGGGAAGAAAGTATTCTCTTGTTGGAAGTGACCATATTCATGGAACTGGGTAAAAGCAAAATAGCAGCCCAATCTATGCCATGAGTTCAAGTTCCTCACTACTTCATGTGTCATTTGAGTCATCTCGATCGTGAACTCCTAAATGGAAAGAAAATCAAGATGGGCTACATTTAAAAATCAAAGCTGAAACGGTGTTCTGAGAGAAGATAAAAACTGAGCACATCCTTATAAGAAACCCCTTGTAAGGGCCTCCTTGTGCCGATGCCAGCTTAAGGGGTTAGAAGAGGTTGGTCTTTCAAGCTAAGAGAGACCAGAGACTCTGGTCCAGGGCAGCCACACTCTAAGTGCTGGCACCAGCAGCTAGAACAGACTCAGAGGATTTGGGTACCTGACTCATCTGTCATACAAGTCAACACCAGAACAAAGCATCTTTCCAAACATCCTTGACTTCTCAAGGGGACCTTCCTCACTCAGAAACCCAGCTATTTTTCAAGCACCCTGGAATCCACCCTCCTTTCTTCACTCACAATGTTTCTGCCTTAGTCCAGGGCATAACCTCTCACCTGAGTCCTGCATCAGCCTTCTTCTGCACCTTCAGCTGCCTCCCTATTCTCTCTGCAAAGCAATGGTGACCTTTTCAAAATGCAAATCTAACCCATGTCCCTCTACTCCTTGAAACTCTCCAAAGCCTGCCGCTGTTCTCAGGCAGTATTACTAGTTAGAACAGCAAATGTTTTCTATAAAGGGCCAGGTAGTAAACATTTTAGGCTTTGTGGGATATATATACTCTGTTGCAACCACTCAGCTGGGCCATTGTAGCAAAAGCAGCCATTGACAATAAGGTAAGCAAATGGGTGTGGAATGTTTCAATAAAATTCTATTTATAAAAGTAGGCAGGGAGCCAGATTTGGCCAGCAAGCCATAGTGTGCCAACCCCTGAGATTTAGACCAATACCCTGGGTGACTTGGCCACTGCCTCAGAGAGGTTAGCCCCATCACTCACCATGCAATGTTTGCTTTACAGTTCAGCCACACAGTACAATTCATTTCCTCCAAGCAGGCTGTGTTTTATCAAGCCCTTGTACCTCTACTCATGCAGCTCATTATGCTCAGGCCTTTATACTAGATATTAGAGGGCTTAGGCCAGTCTTTGAAGGGAAATTTGGTCATGTGCATCAAACTTTGAAACACATGTTTGTGTTTGACTCACCAGTTCAACTTCTGGGAATTCATCCCATAGACAACTAACTCACCAAAAGCATCCAAAGACATACCTATAAAGGTGTTTGCTGGAGTTTGTTTAGAGTGTTAAGATACATTGGAAACAACCTAAATGTTCATCAATAGGGGAATAATTAAACTATGGTACATACATATAATATGAATAATGTGCTGGTATTGAAAATAATGAAGTAGATCCCCAGATGTTCCGGTAGAAAATTATTTTCAAGATATATTAAGAAAGCAAGATGCAAAAGATTGTGTATAACATAATCTGATTTGTGTAAAAAAGGATATGCACACACAAATGCTTCGTATGTGTAAAGCATCTGAAATGATACACAAGAAATGTAACAGTGCTACCTCTGGGGAATGGAACTGCAGTTGGAGAATTGGAGCAGGGCTGCCAGATATGGTTGTAAAGCCTGTGCACTATACAAGCCCGGGTGGAGCCACATGCCTAGACCACAGTGGCAATGGCGTGCCCTGGACTTGTGCAATATAGTAGCAGCTCTGATTCTGGAGAAGATAAACCTTTTGTTAGCCACCTTTTTATACTATTTGAATTTTTTTTATTTTTTTTATTTTTATTTTTTATTTCTAGGAGAGAGAAAGAGAGAGACAGCGTGAGCAGGGGAGGGTCAGAGAGAGAGGGAGTCACAGACTCTGAAACAGGCTCCAGGCTCTGAGCTGGCAGTCAAAAGAGAGCCCGACGTGGGGCCCGAACCCACGAACCGCGAGATCATGACCTAAGCGAAAGTCGGATGCTTAACCGACTAAGCCACCCAGGCGCCCCTATAGTATTTGAATTTTTATGACACCAAATCCTGATGCTTGAGAGTCAACCCTAGATTTGAAGACTATGCTGTAGCTGTTTGCCTGCTTACCACACTGTCTTTTGTGTGACAAAAGCCTGCCTGATTCACAGCACAGCATGAATGACAACATCAAAGACAGGAGTACATACAGAGAGAGCACAGATTAACCTGACATGGAGCTGGATCTTGCCAGAGAAAAAAGCAAGGAAACATACTTAAGCCAAAGGGAACAGCACATGCAAAGGCATCTATGGGTGAAAAAAGTTGCACATTCATGTGTTCAGAGTGATCTAGAGAAACAGACTGCATGTGTTAGATGGGTATTAGATTTAACACAGCGCCTCAGACCTACTGTGTTTCAGAAAATCAAGGCCAGCTGTCCAGAACTGGACAAGTCATGGCCTTCTGTGATTCCTGTGCTCTTGAATAGAAAAAGGAGAACAAGTTCAAATTCCCTTAATATAAGGTAAGATGTTGTCGGCGTCCTGTATGTAGGTCAGAGGCAAAAGACAGCTGGTGACAGAGACTATAAGAGAAGCTTCATGAAGAAGCTAGTATATGACATGAGGAGGGTTTCAACAGGCGGAGATGGAACAGAGTAGGGCAGAAGGGAGCAACATTTTTAAGCAAAGGAAAGGAACTAAGAGAGCCCAGGACATGCTCAGGTTGCTGGAGCAGAGAGCCACATGCGAGAAGGTTATAGGTGAAGCGAGTAGGATTGGTTGGCTAAATGGAGAGGGCTCTGAACATGAGGCCAAGGATGCTGGCCTGTTTCCACGCTGTTGGTAGACTCTGGGTTTCCAGCTGACATTCTCAGAAGCCGAGGGTTATTATCCAGGACATTAAGTGGCTAATGGGCCCATCCCAGTGCCCTGTGCAGCCTGGAGCACAAATGTTTTCCAAATGCTGTTTTTATCTCTTGGCAACAGTGAGGCCAAGCCCTCTGAGCTAAAAGCCCTGTATTTTCTGTGGTCCATTCTCCTCTCTACTGCCCATGGCCTAAAGCCCTGAGAACTGTCTCTTCATCATCACCACCCCAACCCAGCCACAGCCAAGCCTAGCCCTTCCCCGGAAACAAAGCCAAGCCCACACCTGCTATCTCTGACCTCATTTCTTCCCCACTAATTGATCAGAGCACAATAATAGCAGGCAGCAGGAGGACTAGTCCCTGATGGACACAAAGCTCAGGAGAGAGCGTCAATTATTAATCCTGCACCAGCTGCTGGAGGCAAAAGGCCTCCTGAGTGCCCAGAAGAGTAGCCCGGTCCCAGGTGGGGATGGGGTCGGAGGTGAGGAGAGTGGCTGAGTAATACCCAGCAGCTTCTAGGCCACATCTGGAGCCCCTGGGGCAACAGGATCTGATGCTTGGTCTGAGTGAGTAGATCTGCTGGCCATCTTGGCGACAGTGAGGGGTGGGCCATTTGGAAGGCCCTGAAGATAGGACCACTTCCCTTCTGCTCATCTGCAGCTAATGCCTTTCCTGCTGCCTCCCCTTCCCAAATAGTTCCTCTGCACAGAATCAGAGAGAGAACAGCAGTGAGTTTTTCCAGCCATCCTAGCCAGGTCCAAGCCTAATGCCTCACAAGTATTCTCTCCATGGTTCGAGTCTTCTCCCCATAGTTCAGATCATGGTCTTCCTAGGAGCTGGGAATGGAGACACAAATATAACTCCCCCACCTCTGCCTATCCCAGTTGTACCCAACCTCTGTGACTAACCTACCCAGCCTCACCTCCTCCAGGAAGTCTTCCCTGACTGCTTCTGCCATCCCTGGCTCAGTTCAAGGACAGATACCATATGTTCGCACATACTGGAGGATTAGGGGAAACTTAATGGAGGACTGTTGGGGAGAAGAAGGGGAAAAATAGTGGGGGAGAAGGAGGGAGGTAAACCATGAGAGATGAGTGCTGAGAACAAACTGAGGGCTGATGGGGGGGAGAGGAAGAGGGGTGATGGGCATGGAGGAGGGCACTTGTGGGGATGAGCACTGGGTGTTATATGGTAACCAACTTGACAATAAACTATTTTAAATAAATAAATAAATAAAGTTAATTCCTTTTATTCTGAACCACCTCTTGGAGTCTACATGATTATAAGCTGTTCTTCAGTGTTCTTTTTTTTTTAAGTTTATTTATTTATTTTGAGAGAGAGACAGAGAGAGAGTCAGAGAGAAAGAGAGAGAAACATTGGGGAAGGGGCAGAAAGGAGGAGAGACAGAATCCCAAGCAGGGTCCTTGCTATCAGCCCAGAGCCCAGTATAGGGCTCAAACTCACAAACCATGGATCATGACCTGTGTCGAGATCAAGAGTTGGATGCTTAACTGACTACACTACCCAAGTGCCCCTTCAGAGTTCTGTGAGTCAGCTGCTATATCCTTATAAACTTTCCAAGGGTGGGGCTCTGTAGTCTCTTTGCTTGTGGAAAAAAAGGAAAAGGCATGGAATTGGGAGCCAGAAGAATAGAGTTCAAGTTTGATCTCTGCCCACTAATAAGCTGTGTGCCCTCAAGGAGGCTGCCCAACCCCTATAAGCCTCAGGTTCTCAATCTGCAAAATGGAGAAGATAATATTCGCAGCCTCCCAGGTAAACTGTGACAGGGCTTTGGGGTTGTTCTTTCCACATTTCAGCACAGAGTCTGCTTCTGATCCTCTGTCCCTCTCTCTGCCCCTTGCCCACTCATGCTCGCCCTCTCAAAAAAAAAAAAAAACAACAAAAAACAAAAAACTCACTAGGCTACAAGAAAGGACTGAGGGATGTAAGAATCAATGCAGCCATCCAGAAGTAGCCCAAGTCCTGGAGTCATCAGACATGAGGTCAAATCCTACCTCTTATTTGAAAGCTGTCATTTCCTCTCTGAATTTAGCCTTCCCCATCTGGGGATAATCCTACCTTGAAGAAGTAGTAAAAAGAAGGGAAGCAATCTCTGTAAAATGCCTGGCAAATTGTGAAGACTCAATGAACACCAGCTATGGGATTTGGTTTTTGAGGGGTTCATTTGGTCAGCTTTCTTGAAGTATAATTTACACAGCATAAAATTCACCAATTTTACATGTATAATTCAATGGTTTTTGACAAATGTATCTACTCACATATCACCACCACAATCATGGCACAGAACGTTTCCATCACCCTTTCCATAACACTTTGTTCAAGCCCCCTTTCAATCAATATCCCCCTCACTCATAGTCCCTAGCAGCCACTGATCTGATTCCTGTCCTTATAGTTTTTCTTTTCTATAATTTCATATAAATAGCATAACACATCATGCCATCTTTTGTGTCTTCTTTCATTTAGCATAATACATTTGAGATTCATCCACATCATCAAATATATCAATAGTTCAGTCCTTTTTATTGATGAGTAGTTTTCCATGGTATGAGTATACCACAATTTGTTTATCCTTTCACTAGTTTGATGGATGTTTAGATTGTCTCTATATTTTGGCTATTAAGGATAAAGATGCAGGACACCAGAGTGGCTCAGTCAGTTAAGCATCTGACTCTTGGATTCGGCTCAGGTCATGATCTCATGGTTTGGGAGTTCAAGCCCCGTATTGGGCTCTGTGCTGACAGCATGTAGCCTGCTTCGGATTCTCACTCTCTCTCCCTCTCTTTCTCTGCCTCTCCCCTACTTGCTCTCTCTCAAAATAAATAAACTTAAAAAAAGAATAAAGTTTCTAAAAACATCAGCTACAAAAGCCATCATTATCATTTATCATGGAATCACAGAAAATCAGAGCTGGCCACATCCTCAGAGATCACCAAATCTAGCATCTTTGTCCTAAAGATAAAGATGAGGCACAGAGGGGAGGTTGATAGTTTAGCTCCTTGCTACTAGAAGTGTGTTCCATGAGTCAACAGCATACTGTCACCTGAGAGTTCATTTGAAATACAGAATCCCAGGCCCCACCCCAGACTTTCTTTTTTTTAAAATGTATATTTATTTATTTTTGAGAGAGAGAAAGAGAGAGAGCACAAGCAGGGGAGGGGCACAGAGAGAGGCAGACAGAGAATCCAAAGCAGGCTCCAGGCTCTGAGCTCTCAGCACAGAGCCTGATGTGGATCTTGAACCCATGAACTGTGAGATCATGACCTGAACCAAAGTCAGACACTTAATCAACTGAGCCACCCAGGCGTCACTCCCCACCCCAGACTTTCTGAGACAGAATCTGCATATTAGCAACATCCCCAAGTGCTTCATAGGCACATTCAAGTGTGAAGAGCACTGTTCTAACAGGCAAGAGATGAATATGGGACTAGTACCAGGGCATCTGACTCCCAGGCCAAAGCTGCATTCCTCCAAGTCACACTGATTGGCAGTGGAGGTTGTGGGCAATGACGGTCCAAGGCTTCAGGCTCTGGAAAGCCCTCGACTCTGGGATGGGTCTGGCTGGTCTAGCTAAAGACAAAGCTGCAGCTGCCTCTGTAGCCTTTTGCGGCCATGGGGCCTCTTGGTGTCTGGGTCAGCTTGGACCAATTGCATAAGGTCCTGGGCTTCTTAATTGAAAAGCATAATAATATATTTAGGTCACAAAGCTGTTAGCATACAGAATTAATGACAGTTGTATGGCCTAGGTTGAAGGAGGCAGAAGAAGAGGGCAAAGGAGTCCTGGGTGATTTCAGAGCCTAGAAGTACTCAGTAAACTGATCTCCTGCAGACACACCTTAAAAGTGTAATTATGTCTATTAAACAGATATGCATGAGTATAATAAGCACACTTTCCCTCAAATAGTGATTCCCTCAATAATCATTATAGTTATTGAATTATGTAATAATATTTTATAATATTATTAAGTAATAACTATAAATTGTTTACAGTTTTAACAAATTATAAAAGTCTGTTGTTCTCGTTAATGGGTGATAATTTCAGGATGATAAGTTTAGAAGTGAAAATAATATTGCTAGTCATGAAATTTTCTTTTGTTTTGTAATAGGCTGTTACAGGGTATTTCCTAGCTAAGACAGAAGCAATAAACTTCGTTCACCCCAAGATGGACAACCAATTAACAAATCTAGGGCCCCATACTCTAAAGGAGATCTGATCATCGATCTTCAGATATTTTTTGAATGTCTATGATGTTTTGCTAACTGAAAGTAGGGGGTAGGCAGACTTAAATGAATCATTTCCTTCCAGGAGCATATAGTCTAATGGGGGTGGGGGGGTGGACAGGGGAGGATAAAGTTAAGACACAAATAAATAACCATACCTGGCAGTCTTCCTATGATGAGTGAGTGGTACCAAGTGTCATTGCTTCTGTAGCTCAGAGGAAGGCAGAAAACCTATGGCTGGAGTAATTATTCAATACTTCCAGGAAGAAGTAAGACTGAGAAAGACAATAAAGGAAAGGGGAGAATGCATCAGAAAAGAAGGACAGCTGCAATAGAAGAGTGGAGGTGGGGGGCACCTGAGTGGTTGAGCATCTGACTTCAGTTCAGAAGAGTTCACAGTTAGTGAGTTTGAGCCCTGCATCAGGCTCTGTGCTGACAGCTGAGAGCCTGGAGCCTGCCTCGGATTCTGTGTCTCCTTCTCGCTCTCTGCCCCTTCTCCACTCTCTCTCTCTCTCTCTCTCTCTCTCTTTCTCTCAAAAATAAATAAACATTAAAAAATTTTTAAATGGGCACCTGGGTGGCTCAGTGGGTTAAGCGTCCGACTTCGGCTCAGGTCATGATCTCATGGGTCATGGGTTCGAGCCCCACGTCAGGCTCTGTGCTGGCAGCTAGCTCAGAGCCTGGAACCTGTCTTCAGATTCTGTGTCTCCCTCTCTCTCTGACCCTCCCCTGCTCACGCTGTCTCTATCTCTCTCTCTCAAAAATAAAACAAAAAACATTAAAAAAAATTTTTTTAAATAACTTTGAAAAAGAAGAGTGGAAGTGGGAAACAGATATACTGTATGATTAGAGTATGTAGTGGAAGAGCATAATGGTGTGAGATGAGTGTAGGCATGAAGCTGGGGCCAGCTCTCAAGCCAGGCTGGGAAAGCAGGACTTAATCCTGAAAACAACAGGAGTCAGTGAAGAGTTTTAAACAAGGGCCTGATATGGTCAGACTTTTAACTTAACCTTGAGAAAATTACAGACCCTTAATATATTAAATCCAGGAAGAAAGACTTTGTTCACATGGTCATAATCACATGGTTGCTTTGTAAGTACAAGTTCCTAGGCCCCATTCCTGGCCCAAGTAATTAAAGTCTCTGAAATGGAAATCTACTTTAGGTTCAGAATGCTGATTTTAGTTTTATTTAAGACTATTGATTTTAAGCCTCTCACTTTCCAGAAGAAGAAACCAAGGTTTAAATAGTAAATGAGTTTCCCAAAGATCATAGAACCATTAACTGGCAGAGCCAAGACTGCAGGACTCTAAAGACAATTCCAGGACTCCTCCCTCACCAGCTTCATTGGAGATGTATTTTTTTAATTTTATTTATTTTACAAAGACCTATGTAATGCCAGATTCTCTGTCTTTGAGACATATACAGTAGGACTATCCTACCCAAAGCCTCCCCAGGAGGAAGCAGTCTTATACTTTCTGCTCACCCTTCTCCACTGGCTGCCCTCCAACCTCCCCTCCCACCCAGGTCACCCAACACAGACCAGCGAAGGCCAGTTTGGATCTGTCTTCAGAAGGCCTTTCTATTGCCATACAGAACACTACTGACTTTCAGCATCTTCTGCACCCAAGTGATGGGTATCACTTGAGCAGATTAAGTGTAGAGAAAGGAGGAGTCAGTTTAATTGCATTCCATGTCACAGAACACAGAGACTTCATTAAGGGTCAAATTTTGTAAAACTCAGCAATAACTTCCATGCAATCTTCCTTGGCCTGCCCTGCCTTCCAGCCCCAGTCACTTGGAACTCACTCCCACAGCTAGACTGGCGGCAAGGGGAGTGGGGGTTTGGAAGCAATGACTCATACTTCCTATTAAGTAAAGATCCAAAATACAGTATCAAGATTTAAGTAATATCCAACTCTTATACAGTACTTACTATATACTAGGCACTATTTAAAATGCTTTACATTTTTAACTCTTATAACAACCCTCTGAGGTATTTACCATTATTATTCCCACTTTATAGTTGAGGAAATAAAGACCCAAAAAATTTAAATGACTGGCCCTGGGTCTTTGGCTAATGAGTGGTCAAGCTAGGAATCAAATACAGGCAGTCTGGCTCTAGAGCCCATGCTCCTAACCATAATGCTAAGCCCACTGTGTGCCTAGCCTTATGTTAGGAACTGAATACAAAGATGAGTTAGAGCCAGCATTAGGGGAGCTCCCAATCTAGTGGAGGGAGGTAATTACTAACACAGACAATAACAGCACAGTGTGATAAAGGCTGAGAGAGAGAGAAGCCCAGGGATCTGGAAACCCAGAGAAGAGTCTCCCCTCCCCCTCAACCCAGCCTGGAGATCAGGGAAGCATCCTGAAAGAAGGGGTGCCTGAGCTGCCCATGGAAGATAATCATCTGCCAATAATTGCTCCCCAGGAGGCTGGCATTAGCATTTCCTGTGCCTGGATCAGCTCTGGTCCTGATAATCCCTTCCCCTCCTAATTGGATCTGTATGCTTCACACCCAGATTCTGCCCCTGATAAGAGAAGATTCAGCCAAGCCCTACTTCCTGGATTCTGTATATTCAGTTCCCACTGGAAGGCTCCAGTTTAACAGTCTCCCAAACTTCTATGGCCACAGTGTGGAAGAGGTTCTTTGCAGTAAACCTTCAAACAAAACACAACTCAATTATGTCCTCAAACTCCAAAATACAGTGATTATTTTCTCTTCTTTAAGATCTTTATGGGGAAGGGAACAAACATGGGGACTGGTGTAATCCAGCCACTGGAGGGTTTCAGTAAAGAGGGACATGAACAGAGTAGACAATAACCCCTAAGGTCCTGCCTGCGTAATGGGGAGGACAGTCCTCAACTGAGATCAGAAACAAAGAAGAGCATGCCTTGGCTGAGACAGCTTGAGAAACTGAAAACATCCTAAGGAGTGTTCCAGCTGTTCCATTCTTGCATCTGGAATCCTTTGAACAAAGAAAAAGGTACAGATGGCTCTGTTTATTAGTTTGCAGGGGCACCCCATGCAGGTGAGACCTCCAACACATTTCTGGGAAAGAGATGTTATCAACCACTCCCAGGGCTAAGTACTGAATGAATGGGAGGAAAGACCAGTACTGCTCCTCGAGGCAAGAGGGAAGTCCAAGAGAACATGACTTTGGCCTGTCTTCCAAACTGATTTGCATGAAGACAGAGCTCTGAGCACCAGGAAACTGGGGGATGGAAGGAAGGAGGGGAGGTGACCCTGAGGCTACACTGAGATTCAGCCTCTGAGCTCATCACTTTCTGGAGTCTCAGTTTTCTCATCTGTGAGATGCGGCTAATCATCTGTGATAGGCTCATCCTTATAGGCTCATCTCACAGAGCTGTTGAGGGAATTGGATGGGATAATGGCTGTGAATGTGCTTTGTAAATGGATTCAAGGTACTAATGTGAGTTTACAGTAACTATACCCAGTTTGCCTTCCACTCAATCACTGATTCCCCTCCAGGAATACAGTCACATTTCGTATTTGTTTATACCTATCATTTTATTATTAGGGGTGTTTTTTACTTTATACCATTTCCATTTTTTTAATTTATTTATTTGAATTCAAGCTAGTTAATATACAGTGGTGTATTTGTTTCATGAGAAGAACCCAGGGTTTCATTGCTTATATATAACATCTAGTGCTCATCCCAAGTGCCCTCCTTACTGCCCATAACACATTTAGCCCACCCCCCCCAACCCAACAACCCTCTAGCAACCCTGTTTGTTCTCTGTATTTAAGTCTCTTATTGCTTGCCTCTCTCTCTGTTTTTATCTTATATTTTCCTTCCCTTCCCCTATGTTCATCTGTTGTTTCTTAAATTCATTATATGAATGCAATTATATGTCTTTCTCTGAGACTTATTTCACTTAGCGTAATACACTCTAATTCCATCCATGTTGTTAAAAGTGGCAAGAATTCATTCTTTTTGATCACCAAGTAGTATTCCATTGTGTGTGTGTGTGTGTGTGAGTGTGTGTGTGTGTGTACCATGTCTTCTTTATCCATTCATCACTTGATGGACATTTGGACTCTTTCCATAATTGGGCTATAGTTGATAGGCTGCTATAAACATTGGGGTGCATGTTTATAATATTTTTGTATTCTTTGGATAAATACCTAGTAGTGCAATTGCTGGGTCATAGTGTTGTTCTAGTTTTAATTTTTTGAGAAATCTTCAAACTGTTTTCCAGAGTGACTGCGCCAGTTGGCATTCCCAACAACAGCGCCAAAGGGTTCCCATTTCTCCACATCCTCACCAACAACTGTTGTTTCCTGAGTTATTAATTATAGCCATTCTGACAGGTGTGAGGTGGTATCTCATTGTGGTTTTGATTTATATATCTCTGATGATGACTGATGTTGAGCATCTTTTCATGTGTCTGTTAGCTATCTAGATGTCTTCTTTGGAAAAATGTCCATTCATGTCTTCTGCCCATTTCTTCACTGGATTATTTGCTTTTTGGGTGTTGTATTTGATAAGTTCTTTATAGATTTTTGGATACCAACCCTTTATCTGATATGTCATTTGCAAATATCTTCTCCCATTCCATAGGTTGCCTTTTAGTTTTGTTGATTGTGTCCTTCACTGTGCAGAAGCATTTTATCTTGATAAGGTCCCAATTGTTTATTTTTGCTTTTATTTCCCTTGCCTCTGGAGACATGTCTAATAAGACATTGCTGTGGCCAAGGTGAAAGAGGTTGCTGCCTCTTTTCTCCTGTAGGATTTTGATGGTTTACTTTCTCACATTTAGGTCTTTCATCTATTTTGAATTTATTTTTGTGTATGGTGTAAGAAAGTGGTCTAGTTTCATTCTTCTGCATGCTGCTGTCCAGTTGTCCCAGCACCATTTGCTGAAGAGACTATCTTTTTTTCCATTGGATACCCTTTCCTGCTTTGTCGAAGATTAGATGGACATACATTTGTGGGTCCATTTCTGGGTTCTCTATTCTGTTCCATTGGTCTATGTGTCTGTTACTTTATACCATTTCTGTAAAACAGATGGGACAGGTACCATGTCATTCCATAAACAAGAAAGCAGGGTTCCAGAGAGCTGACTCAACTATAATCCAGGACTTTTTCTTCTATACAGGAGGAACAATAACAATTAACATATAGACTGCTTTATCACTTTATAATTAACTAAGCATTTATACTTAGATATTTCTTTTGATCGTCCCCATAACCCTAAAAAAGGGCAAAGTAGCTCCTCCCTCCTTTTTATAATGAAACTGATGTTCCTTGCAGTGAGAATAGCAAGTCAACACCACATAGCCAGAAAGAGACAGAACCAGAACTGGAACCCAGCCCTTCAGATTCCAGATTCCATGCCTGCTTCTCTCTATTGTTCTAGCTTAATCCACTCCTTCCTTCTAGTCATTGGTTTTGGAGTTGGAAAAAAGAATTTTGACATATGGTGCCTGATCTTGGTTGAGCTTAACCATTTCAAAAGCAGTCTTTTGAACTTTGAATATGTTATTGTATAAAATGAGTGCCCCCATCCTTTGCAACTGCATGAAGCCTCACATAAATTCTATCTCTGTGACACTTGAATGCATGTTCCTCCTTCTACTAGCTTGGGAAACTTCTGAGGGCAGGGACCCTCTCCTACCTGCCCTGCGCCCCAGTGACTACATATAAAAGCCTGCCACAAGTGGCTTTATAATACTGAATGAATCTCTCATTTCTCTTTATTTCAGTTTTACTATCTATAAAATGAAGGAGTGGGGCACCTGGGTGGCTCAGTCAGTGAAGTGTCCGACTTCGGCTCAGGTCATGATCTCATGGCTAGTGAGTTCAAGTCCCATATCAGGCTCTGTGCTGACAGCTCAGAGCCTTGAACCTATTTCAGATTCTGTGTCTCCATCTCTCTATGCCCCTCCCCTGCTCACACTCTCTCTCAAAAATAAATAAACATTTTAAAAATTTTATAAAATGAAGGAGTAGGAGGTGTTCACTTCTAAGTTTCTTCCAGCATTAAAATGTTTTGGTTTCATAAGAATGGTGTTTTCTCTACCTATCAAATATCACACCTTCCAGTGCCAATTTGGCTACCAGGCCTTCCCTAATCTCCCATAGGCCTTTAGGGCTCCTTTGTCTCCTGAAATGTCAGAGTAGTCAGTATCTGTGCCACCCACCTGTCTGTAGTCCATGCCATCTCATCCATTACCTGTTCCTGAGTACCTGTACATTGTTTCCACACATCAGGATTGCAATTTGCAAGCAGGGGTAACTTAATACCCTTTTGTTTTTGTCCCCTCATGTGCTAAGTGCAGCCATGAGTTCACGGCTAGGAATCAGGAGAGCTGGATCTTATTCCCAGCTTCTTCACTGACTCTCCTTGTGACCTTGAACAAACTACAGACCCCTGAGCCTCAGTTTCCTATGATAGAAAATGGTACTAACATTATTGCTTCAGAATTACTTTGATATTCAAGTTAGATAACAGACAAAAATCACTGTGTTAACTATAATAATCTTAAAAATGTAAAAGATTATATTAGTGTAATTGGCATTATGGTATGATTACTACTGAATGTATTTGACTATGGAGGAATATAAAGATCATGCATGTATTCATTTGTTCAAAAATTTTTCCAGACAATAAGATGGGTTCCAGAGGAAAATGAAGGTGAACAAGATCAGTCCCTGCCCTCAAAGGCTTTTCTGACTACAAGAACATCCTAGTGAAAAGAGCACTGAATTTAGAGTCAGAGACCCTGGCTTGAAAATTCTGAGTTCTGTTCTTGTGTGTCCTTGGGTCAAGTCATTTCAGTACTCTCTCTGAAGATCAATTTCCTTTATTTATAATGAGGAAGCCATACTAGGCCATGCTTCCCAGCCATGAGAGTTTAGGATTCCATACATATGAGAAAATTCATGGCATCTTTTCAAACTCTAGTGGATCTTTGAGGGTGGGGAGAATACATGATTAACTTCTGAGTGGCTGCTATCAAGCATAGGAATAGAAAAGTGCACCCTGCCTAGAGTGGAAGATGCTGTCCTCAAATAGCGTATTTCCTAAGCACTACTGGGCCCTGGCCTGCCTGTGTCCTTTATTGAGGCCGTGAGGCAGAGGCTGTTTCAGCACCACGGATAGCTCCACCGTGGTGCTGCCTCCATGGCCTGGAGCCTAAACAGGCCTTTCCACTACCAACCAGATGTTCCTGCTTTCTCAGCCAGCTTAAGGCTAAAACAAACCTTTTCAACCAGGGTTTATCAGAGTTTCTAAATTACATACTGGGAAGAAATTTAATTGGTTTAATTAAGAAAGTTTATTTCATGGTAATTCAGTTTTGTTATGCTGCAAGACTTAATGTGTCCTCTGGTGGGAGCGTCTGTTATAAATATTCATTGCCTCACTCAAATACCCTCTCCTGGCCCTAATCTCCCTCCCTTACCCCATAGAGTTTGAAAATGTGTCTGAAGAATATTGAGGAAAGTGAGGCCTTCCTGAGCAAGGACGCCAGGCCAGGACAAGGTCAACTGAATTCAGTGAGGAAGGCATAGAAGATCAAAACTAAAAGAGACCTTTAGAAATGCAGTGTGCCACTCCTACATTTTACAAATAGGGAAGATTGAGGTCTGGAGGACAAAGGGCAGGTCACACACCTAGCTAGTGATAGAGATGAAACTAGGGACCAAGTCTCCTGATTTCCACTGCTCTTATCTCCCAAATTCTAAATTCGGGCTGTTTTCAAGCTAACTCTTGACATCATCTGGTCAACTTTTTTCCTACAGAGGAAGAAACTAGGCTTAGACAGGGGGATGACTTGCCCTAAGCCATATACTGATCAATCTGTCTCCCTCCCACTTTAGGATGCCCCAAGCCCTGAGAATCATGCAACTTCTGCTGGATCCTCTCCAGTGAAAAATAGCTCAGTATTGTATTCGTAGTACTATGCTAGTTGTAGTGAGGGGATAAAATGGATATTTGACATTGCCCTTACTTGAAGAAGTGTGCAGTCCAGTTGGGCAAGGGAAATAAAATGAAAGCAGGAGGTAAAATGGCAGTAATGAACACCCCTCATGCATTGTTCAGACACATTCCTCAGTTGCCCTTATGTGTCCCAGTATTTCATGCTTTTGTGCCTCTGTACTTAGACATCTTTCACCAAGGCAACTACCTAGTCAGTTCCCACTCATTCCTTAAGATCCCCAAAATCATTCCAACCCAATCCCTGACACACACAGCCATAACTGAGTTCCTCTCTCCTCCATGCCCCAATGTACTCTACCATCTCATCTCATGGCATTTATCATATAAATCATATCTCACAGCATTTACTTGTCCATTTCCTCACTAGGGTAAGCTCCTTGGACTCACTAGTGCCAAGAGCATTGTCTGGCAAAGACTAGAAGCTCAGCAAACAGTAGCTAAATGGATGGATATGAAACTGATTTACTGCAGAGTTTCAGTTCATTGGGGTATAAACCTGGAATAGTTTTATTTTTCCAATAACTGCCACCAACTGTGCTCTGTTGAACCCTCTCTTTTCCTGCTGGGTAGCAGGCTGCCCTACAAACTCTCAGTCTGAAGCCATAACTTTTGAGTCACTTTTAGTTATTAGAACAGTCTGATTTGAGTTCTAAAGACTCAATCCTATTTACTAATTTTTTTCTTATTCTTATATTTGATTCAAATATCTTGCTACCCCACCACTGTCATTCCCTGGTTTATACCCCATCATCATTAACCCAGTTCAAGCATCTGGCTCTTGTTATGGGAGAGGTAGAGTATACTTTCACCCACATCCTCCTCCCCCCTCTTCCACTGCTCTGCTATTGGGGTGCAAGGAGGGAAGCAGGAAGTAGTGGACCCCTAATGTGACAGCTCATGGTGAGGTAGTCCTCTCCTAATTGTGCCTTAGCTGTAGCCACTGACCTAGTTTATTGTCTGTGCAATCCTTATGGTGACAGGGAGTCTCCCCTAAACTCTACAGAGAAAGGCCCTCCCCAAGAAGCTCTTCTATGCACCAGTCCCCCTGAGATTTGCCTCATCATTGGCTGACACACCCTATCATGGTCTCACAACTCAATCCCCTGATGCCTCTCACTGATGAGATCCTTAATCTCATCTAATCTCTGTGGGCCTTCACTCAGAGGTCTGTGAACACATTTAAGAAACGTCTGATGTAGGGGGCTTGTCCTTGCCTCTTATATCTGGCCAAACCACCACCCAGCTCTTTTCTGCTCTTCTACTGCTATACCAGAGCCAGGCCAAGTAGTTAAGTGGAGAAGCAAAGTGTCAGTCTATTCTTTCCTTGGGGCCTTGTCTCAGGGAGGGGAAATCCTTTGTCTCCTTCAAGGGAATGGGGTGGGAGGTAACAGATTTTCCCTTTCCCATTCCTCCTCTTCTAGTGGAGAAGAGGTCAGAGTGGAATTTATTTTCCAAACCAGGAGTCTCAGCCAGCAGTGGCCCTGACACCCCATCAGTCTCTTTAAAATGTGGGGGCTTAGGTGCACCTAGGTGGCTCAGTCAGTTAAGCATTCAACTTTTGATTTCAGCTCAGGTCATGATCATGGGATCAAGCCCCTCATCAGGTGCGGAACCTGCTTTGGATATGCTCTCTCTCCCTCTGTCCCTCCCCTGCTCACTCTCTCTCTCTAAATAAATAAATAAACATTTAAAAATAAAATAGGGGTGCCTGGGTCACTCAGTCGGTTAAGTGGCTGACCTCGGCTTAGTTCAGGTCATGATCCCATGGTTCACAAGTTGGAGCCCCATATCAGTCTCTGTGGTGACAGCTCAGAGGCTGAAGCCTGCTTCAGATTCTGTGTCTACCTCTCTCTCTGCCCCTCCCCCGCTCACACTCTGTCTCTCTCAAAAAAAATAAACATTAAAAAATTTTTAATAAAATAAAATGTGGGGACTTGGTATCTTTTTTCTAAGTCATGAATCTCAGTTGTCAATTCCTGGAAGAATAAAACGATCCACTCTGCACCTTGCTCTCACCTGCACATTATTTCCTGGAATTGAGGCTAGTGCAAGAGAGGTTCAGAAAAGAGTGACTTATAGGGGTAAACAGGGGAAACTTACTGAAGGGAACAGTCTGAAGCTGAAGCTTAAGGACTAGACAGAATTCTAATTTCTGGGGGAAATAAAGGAAGTCTAGGCATGCAGAAGAGTAAAAGGAATGGTTATGACATTTTACAGGAGATAGTACAGTGCTCAGCATTTAATAGACCCTCAATAAATAACACGAATTAAACTGATCCATTCATAGCTAGAAGTTTTCTCTGGAAAAAAAAATTTCAGGAACTTCGTAGCCAAGACTGAATTCAGATCACTACCCTCCCTTTAATTTGGCATCTTTATTTCATAAGTCGTTTGACTTCCCTGAGTCTCTATTTCTCCATCTAGACAAAAAAAAAGGCGGGGGGGGGTTGGTAAAACCATTTAGAGGACTGTTTTGAGGATTAACAAGGTGCATGGTACCCTGTAGCTGAGAAAATGCCATATATCCACTAAGTAGGTTTATTTCCTCCTGTGCTCAGAGCTTGACTTCATTTCCCAGTTCCCATGAGGAAACATGAGACCAAACTCTGGCCAATGGAATGTGGATTAAAGAGACGCATACACCTCCAACCTTAGCCCTAAATTCACCATGCATCTTCCATGTTTCTCTCATCCCTGTCAGGAGGCTGAAAGGGAAAACTCCAAAAAATATATTTAGAAAGGAGTTGACCTCAAGAGCTACCTGGGAAACTGCTGATTATGGTGGGTAAGAATAAACCTTTGTTGCTTAATCCACTGAGATTTGAAGGTTGTGTGTTCCAGCAGCAAGCATTAATACCTCAACTAGCACACACATAGAAAGTGCTTGGTAAATGCTGGTCATTATTATTAATAATATGTTTATATCACCCTTCAGTTTACAAGCATTTTTTATTTCTTCATGTGATTTGTCTTCACAGTGCCTTTGTGAATGGGATATGGAGAAAAAAGAGTATGGCTTCATTTTATAAGCGAGGAATCAGACCACGACCTGCTGGTGAATGGAGGTACCCAACAATCACACACAAGCAAGGAAGTCACATGACCAAGACAAAAACAATTATACTTGACTCAAGCCTCTCTTAACCTCCTTGACCCTGAATACTTGCTCTGCTGGGTCCTTTAACCAGCATTAGCCCCTCTGGGATCTGTCCAGGCCAGAGGGTGACAGTAATCTTAGAGTCACTAGCAGGACACAAAAAGTTAGTAATTCCTGACAAGATTTGTGCATGGGCAGGCAGACCAGATACCAGATACTAAAGTGAGATGTGGTGACATCATCATTGTTCAGAAAAATACATGCCACCATGGAAAGAACTAGAAGATGTAGATTCTAGCTCTGACTCTGCCATCATCTTGCTGAGTAGCTTTGGGCAAGTCACTGTGCATCTCAGGACCACAGTTGTGAGTCAAAATCGACAAGGTAGCAACAGAATTTAGGGGTTAGCCTTATCGCAGAGGTCAAGGACTCCATGACTGCAGGGTAGGCAGTGTCCCCCACGTCCAGGAGGCTTTGGGAATCTCCTCAGAGGCCAGCTGAGAATGGGCCAGCTTCATCTCCCACCTCCACCCTAAGCAGCTGCTCATGCTTAAAAACCCCAGTCAAAAGGCATCTGTCACCAAAACAAGTGGCCCGCCATTCCAGCAGGGAGCAAAAGCTGGGAACAAATGGTGTTTTGTCTAAACAATTGTTTCCAATAGCAATTCCCTTTCCAGAGTGGCTTTATTATTATTATTACGGTTGTTCACTAATTAGGTTGAGACACATAAATATTTCCAATGTACAGATAACAAATACCTCTATCTGAGGGAATCAACTGCTCTCAGACTGCCAAGCGCAGTGAACCACAACCTGCCAGGACTGGAGGGACCTTAGAACTAGAAACTGCAACATGAGATCCCAAGAGGAGAGGCACTTGCAAAAGGTCACATGTAGATCAGAGGCAGGGCCAAGGAGAGGATTCAAGTGATCTTGCTCCTGAGAGCAGTGTCTAACTGGTTACTAATATGAATATTGTCATTGTCATTACCATTGTTATTATTTTAGAAAGATCTAAGTTTGAACATTGACACTCTATTCACTAGCTGTGTGTTCCTCTTCAAGTCTCAACTTTCTCTGCAAAATGGGTAAATAATTGCCATTATCTCAGGAAGATCAAATGAAAAAAATATATATGTTAAGTGCCTGGCATTTACTAAGCAACTGATCCTTCTAAATTAACATTTAAAAATAAGTGGGGATGGAGTGCCTGGGTGGCACAGTTTGTTAAGTGTCCAACTCTTGATCTCAGCTCAGGTCATCATCTCACAGTTCATGAGTTTGAACCCCACATTCACCTCTGTACTGAGGATTCTCTCTCCTCTCTGTCCCTCCCCTACTTGTTCATTTTCTCTCTCTCTCTCTCTCTCTCTCTCTCTCTCTCTAAATCTCAAAAATAAAGAAAGAAAATTTTACAAAAATATGTGGGGAAAGTCCCAGAAGAAAAAAAATAGCCTTTTAGTTAGGAGAACAGATATAGAGGGGAATTGCCAGGCTTTGAACCTGCCTCTAATATTTATTAGCTGTGTGCCCTTAGGCAAGCTTCTAAACTCCTGGAGCCTCGGTTTCCTTTGTCTTCCAAATGGGGATGATGATGGAAGCAGTGGCAGTATAGACATCATAGTTTTAGAGATGCACATAGTAAGTACTAGAAAAGTGCTAGCAACTGTTCTTTCCAATTTTGCCTCATTCATCTTCAGCATTTAAAGAATTTTCACATCAACCTCTCATTGTGGTCTGGAAGGTGTTTCGGGATTGGGGGAAAAATTATTTTACCCATTTCACAGAGGAGACTGAGAGAGGCCTAGATGCTTGCCCAGGTCACCCAGTCAGGAGGTGGCAGAGCTAGGATTTGAACTCAGGGTTCAGTTATGAGTCCTAAGCCCTTTCCTGTCCTCTGACAACAGCTGGCCCAAGCCATAGAACAGAGTGAAGATTGAGGCTCAGCCCCACCCCAGTTCTGTAGTTCTGTGCCAGTCACCCCATCAGTGAAAGTGGGCTGAGGGGAGCATGAACTGAAGAGGTGAATGAGAACAGATAATGCCGCACCGCTGGCTTCTAAAGTGAGCAGGTGAAGGAGAGGGCAGCAATTTTAAATGGATTGATTTTACCTGTAGGGCCATTAACTTAATGTCTCCCACTTGGTTAGGAGGAAAGCCAAGTCTGGCTGCGGGTGCCTGCAGCCTGCTGCCTCTGCTGCCAAGGAGGGTAAAGAGAAGAGAGGGGTCACCCTCAAAGGAGGCAAGACTGGCAGGGACAAGGGTGAGACAAGAAAGGAGGCACTCATGCTCAGGATTGTGAGCATGCCTCTCTCAACTTTGCACCCTAGGCACCTCACTGCTGAGAAAAGTCCACAGACTGAGGATCAGGACCCCATAGTTCAAGTCTTGGCTCTGCTACTTACCAATTAAATTAGGCAACTGGTTTTTACCACTTTCCAGAACTAGGGGCGTGTATCCCTCTGTGGAAGAGTTGAGGGGTGACTGAAAGGTGCTGAGCTCTCTCAGCGGATGGCAGCCCTTAGTGACCACTGACTCTGCAAACAAGGAGACCTGCTTTCCACCCCAAGTTCAAGGCAGACTGAGCTCACCATCCTCCCCCTTACCCACTCCCCTCCATAGCCAAGCCTGTGTATTACACTTAGTGCAGCCTCCGCATAAGAAAGGAGGCTCCACCCACCTTGCCTTCATCCTACACCACTAAAACCCTCCCCTTCTCACCCCTGACTATTCCCGTCTTCTGCCTCTACGTCCCTAACCACCAAGCTCTTCCTTGCACCTCCACAGGACACACATGACACCATCTTGGCCCCTAAACCATTTTCTGTTTGCTAGTCTTGGATCTCCAGCAATAGGAGTATTATAGACTGAATTATGTCTCTCTAAAATTCATATGCTGAAGCCCCAGCCCCCAGCATGACTGTATTTGGAGATAGGACCTTTGAGGAGGTAATTGGTTAAATGAGATCCTAAGGGTGGGACCCTAATCTAACAGGACAGGTGTCCTTACAGACGGGAGATACCAGGAGTGTTCAAGCACACAGAAAAGGTCACGTGAGGACACAGGAAGAAGCGGGCCATCTGCAAGGCAGGAAACAAGGCCTCTCCGGAAACCAACACTGCTGGCACCGTGGCCTTCCACTTGCAGCCTCCAGAACTGGGAGAAAACAAATGTCTGTTGTTCTAGTCATCCACTCTGTATATTCTGTGGCAGCCCCTAATAGAGGGCCTGTGTCACATTTCATTTGTGACCTTGGGTGGTCAGTTCCTTTCTCCAAGACTAGTTCTACAGCTGATAAAAGGAGTCAGCTCTGCTGAGAGAAACTCAGGAATGTCCTAATAGAGAAGGTGATGGTCAAAATTGAGTAGATGCTGGCAGGAGGCAGGAGGCATGAAATCCAGAAGAGGGAGGGTGCCCAGCAATGCCAAAGAGGCTTGAAACAGCCCATCCTGAAGTGCCAGGATCTGAAGGAGTCATGTGTGATGAAGCTGAAGTGGGCAGGGCAGGACACAGGGTCTCTGCTAGCCACACAAAGGGCTGTGTCCTTTCTGCTGAGGGCAGAAGGAAGCCACTGCAGAATCTTGAGCAGGACAGTGGCATGATTTGTGTCTTAGAAGGCTTGCTTGGATGGTATGTGGAACCTGGTTTGGAAATGTAGGAGACTGATGTCGGCTCCCTGACATAGGGTGATGGTCTCAAACAGTGCAGCAGGAGGAGGGTCAGTGTGGCTGATAACAGGAGAATGGATGGGCTGGATGTGCTGCTTGTCTGGGTGCAGGGGGAGGGGGAGGATGCTGTACCCATTCTCTGCTTGGCAGCTGCTGCAAAGGGCTGGCCCAGGGTGGAGAGGAGCCTGTGGATTGGAGGTGCTTTTCCACATTGTAGAGGGGGCTGTTGTCTACCTCAGCAACCAGCAAAAATGTCAGGTACAGGACATGTGTTCAGTAAATACGACCTCAATTAATAAATGTAAAGAGACAAAATGGTAGGTTATCATCTTGGCCACACCCTTGACTCCCCATTGTGAAAATGGCAATCCCCCCACTCCCTGCCATTACCTCTTTGACTCCCTGGACAGCCACAGGACCAGAACCAGAACTCAGATCTTCCTAGTCAGGGATCATGAGCTATGAGACAGCTATGCTTTCACACTCCAAATTTCACTTAATCCCTTCAATGACCATTGTAGGTGGAAAGATCATCCCCATTTTAGAGATGAGGAAACTGGGGCTCAGAGGTATTTAGCAACTGGCCCAAAGCCACCTGGGCCAGACTCCCTCACTCCATCCTACAGCTTCTTGTTTCCTTGAAGGCTCTGAACTCTTCACCTTTGATTGAGGACAAGAACAAATTTCTGGAAGTCATCTGCTACATCGTTTGGCTGGAAAATACTTCTTTGAAAAAATATCCTGTCATCTTCTCCTTTTTTCTTCATATTTCAGAGTCTTGGGCCACAGCTTTTAACTTAATCTGCTGGAAAATATGGCCTGGCCATGTACCCTGTCACTCTGATCTGAGGTACAGCTTCCAACACAAATGATTTCCGCTTCTCGTTAAGAACAGTCATTCATCACATCCCATCCAGGGCCTAGTTGCTCCTCCTTGAAACATGTAATTAAAACAAAATTAGAAATTCAGAGTATCAGAATTTCCCCTGGCCTGCTCCCAAAGCTGAGGCCCAGAGAGGGGAAGGGACTAGCCCAGAATCGTATAGCCACATCATGGCAGAGCTGGATCTTGAACCTCCATCTCCCAGCTCTGCATTCAGTTTTCTTCCCTCAGCTCTTGCATGTGCTAAGTTAAGTCAGAAACCAGCAGGTTTCTGTAGGTCGATTAGGTATCTCCCTTGAGACAGATTGTTGTGGTGTGATTACTGAGGTTCTGAGCTGCCCACTGAACTCTCCTTCTACTCACTTGCTTCTGAAAACAAGAACTATGTAGCAGAACCACATGCTGATACCATGGTATAAAAAGCCCGAGGAACAAAAAAGGTGAGCTGAAAGGGAGTTGGGGCAGTTGAAAAAAAAAGAAAGAAAGAGAAGAAAAGTACAAAGATCAAAGAAGCAAATGAACCCACATTTTGAAACATCTATCCTTGCCAGGCACTGTGCTAGACAAGGTACATTCATTTCCTAATTTAATCCCCACAGTAACCCTAATGGGGTAGACACAATTAATATTCCCATTTTTAAAATGAGCAAATTGAAGCTGAGAGAGGCTAAAGTAACTTGTCCAAGGTCATAGTGCTGCCAATGGTGGAAGGAATTACAGTCTGTCTAACCTCAAGTACAGCACAAGGTCTATTATACCCAGCTCTCCTCATGCACAGGCTGTGTGCCCTTAGTGGGTCTTTTCCCTCTGTGGGCCTCAGCGGTCCCCTGTGTAAAATGAAACAAGTGTGGCTCCACCATTGGAGAGATCTATGGGGAAACAGGACAATAAGAGGAACAACCAGAAGAAAACAAGGGAGCACAGAGCTGCTCTGCCAACTGAGGCCATCAACAGAAAAATGTTAATCAGAACAGAAGCAGGATTTTGCACATTTTCGTTACCATTCCCCATGCCACCTTCTACTTTAATCTGACTCAGATCTTCATAGATCACTCTTAGGCTCCTTGGAATGTTCCCCCCCGCATTGTGGGTGGGGCTTCTAATGGGCTTTGGAGGCCCTCACTGCCACCCTAACAATGGATTCACACCTTCCTTTTCTGCCAGGGAGACCAGGAAAGAGAAGGGAAGGGGCTGGGAAGCGTGGGTCTCTCCCACATGCCCTGTGAACAGGGCCAAGCCACCGCTATGCTACGTACTAAAATTTCAGCCATTTAAGTGTCTGTCATGTGTGAGGCTCTGTGCAGGGACAGAGAAATACAAAAGCTACAAACAAAGAACATTAACCTAATTGAGCCTCAGCTTCCTCATCTGGAAAATGGGGACAAACCTCTTCATTTAATCCACATACAACCCTATGAAATCAGTATAATTGTTTATCCTGTGGAAGTTCTGCTCAGTTCATAAGAAATGCTCAGTAAACAGAACTATTATAGTACACAAAAGCACAGTCCTGCCCTCAGAGAACTCCCAGCTTAGTGAGGGAAGCAGGAGTACATACCCAAGTAATAATATGTGCTACCATTCATTGAACAATTTCTCTTTGCCAAGCATTGCATCTATGGTATTTCTTTTTTTAAATGTTTTATCTATTTCTGAGAGAGAGAGAGAGAGAGAGAGAGCATGAGCAGGGGAGGATTAGAGACAGAGTGAGACACAGAATCTGAAACAGGCTCCAGGCTCTGATCTGGCAGTCAGCACAGAGCCCAACACGGGTCTTGAACCCACAAACCATGAGATCATGACCTGAGCTGAAGTCGGACGCTTAAGCAATTAAGCCACCCAGGCGCCCCGCATCTACAGTATTTCTAACCTTCACAGAATTCTACCAGTGCTAGCTAGCATCCTTGCTTTTGACACCAGGGAGACTGAGGCCCCCTAAAAGGACAGGCAATTTGCTCCAGACCACCTACCTAGGAATTTCACCCCAAGATTCCAAGTGTCTCTTCTTGAGTCACTCTGTTTCAAAGCAGGGTTCAGGCAGCTCTGGAGTTGAGCTCTAGGCCAGGGTCTGTATCATTCAGCACTAGCCTCTTAGGAGGACAGAGATTAGCAGCTGGAAGAAACCAAGCCAGAAGGAATTCCCAGCAGCTGACTGGGGACTGACCCAGAATGTCTAGGCAACAGAGGCCCCAGGTACAAGGAGGAGGGTGGAGGCACCCAGACAGAGTGCCCATGGAACTTGTGGAGTTTTGAGAAGTAGCCATTGGAAGGGCCAGTCTTCCTCCTGGCATGACCTATGAGAGGAACCAGCAAGACCCAGGAGGAAGCTGGGGCTACAGCCCAGGTGGCAGAGGATGATGCCTCACCTGATGGCGGTAGAGATGGAGAGGAAGGGATGCCCCACCAACAGGCATCCACAGGACACCATCTTCATCCCCAACCCTGTGGGGAATACAAGAAAAATCCCTGCCCTCCTGGGGGCTTCACTCTCCTCCATGGGGGGAAGCCCAACCATAGGAGAAAAATAAATAAATTTTTCTTCATAACAACTCCATGAGGCAGAAGTTATCACCAATCCTGATTATCAGATGAGGAAACAAGGCTCAGAGAGAGGATGCAATATGCCCAGGTCAGTCTGTCCTTCCCTGAGCCCTTCTAGTTCTTACTCCTCTGAGCCATGCCCCTTGGCCCCTCATTGTCCAGCTCCTCTAGCTTTAAGAGAAGAGGAACACAGAGGCCTCTCCCACAGAGGCCTAGAGACTGGCTGTAGGACAGACACTTCTGAAGCTTTTTAAAAATACTGATCCCCAGGTCCTGTCCCTAAAAATTCTGATTTGAATGATTTGGGCAGGGCTTAGGAATCTGCATTTTTAAACAAATGCCAAACTGCTTCCAATTTGCAGTGGTGGCTAAAAATGAGAGGACTTCCTTGAAATGTTCTTTGATCTCCATCTCAAGGCCCGGTGAGGAGTGTGGAAAAGTCACCCCCACAGTATGAGCTGAGAAGGCTTCATATCTGTCACACGAGGGTTTTCACTAAAGTTGTTGAGGATTCAGATTTAATCATCATCTGGGTCACTAACTCCAAGAGACTGAGATTCTATGATACTAGGATTTTGCCCTGAGGTCTGGCAAAGCAAGCGATGGTGGTGGACTCTGCAGTTTCCTGCTAAGAAGTGAAGAGGAGGCAGGCGGAACAGGCCTGCGGCAATGAAAACAGCCTTGGCAATCTGTTACAGCATTTGGCTAGCATTTAACTCAGTGGCTAGCACAACATAGATGTTCAATAAATACTTGTTGAATGATAATGTATTTGTCAAGTTACAGGTATAGGAAACCCAGTTGAAACTTGCCCAGATAAAAAGGGAAAGGATGCTGGGGTATCTCTCATGTCTGAGGCACAGCTGGGCCTTGGGAACCACAGGAGCCATGGCTCAGATGCCACCTGGCCTCTCTCAGCATATCGGCATCATTCCATCCAAGAAAGACCTGGCTTCCCCCATATGGCATGAAACGTGATGACCTACTCCTCCCAAACTTCACATCCAACAACTCCCACTATCAGAGAGGATCTAGGATTTTCCTTTGAAAAATACTCAGGAAGCCCTCTGACTGGCCCAGCTGCGTTAGGGGTGTACCTCTGGCCAGGTGGGCGGAGTTACATAGTGCTGACACTATTCCTAGAGCATAAAGAATTGTTATGAGTCTGGTACTTACTCCTACTGGTGTCTATTGCCAAAAAATTATATGAGTGCTTTCCACTGTACAGCATAGTTTAGTCAATTGTTCTCTTCACATTATCTTGTTTGGTCCTCAGAACAACCACAATTGGGGACAGGAGGAGAAATACCTTCTTCTCAAACAGGTTAAGTAGGGCCCAAGGACACACAGCTAAGTTCCAGGCCAGGGAAGTAGACCTCATGTATTCTGACTTCTAAGTCACATATTTGATGAGCAAGTGGATTAATAAACAACAACAACAACAACAACAGTAGTGCCTGAGTGGCTCAGTAAGTTAAGCATCAGACTCTTGAACTCAGTCCAGGTCATGATCTCACAGTTTGTGAGCTTGAACCCCACAGTGGGCTCTGCACTGACAGTGTAGAGCCTTTTTGGGATTCTTTCTCCACTCGCCCACCATCCATCTATCTGTTCCTCACCTGCTTGGACTCTCTCTCTCAAAATAAATAAATAAACATTAAAAAACAACAACAGGGGCACCTGGGTGGCTCAGCTCGTTAAGCGTCCAACTTCGGCTCAGGTCATGATCTCACAGTTACTGAGTTTGAGCCCCACATCAGGCTCTTTGCTGACAGCTTGGAGCCTGGAGGCCTACTTCGGATTCTGTGTCTCCCTCTCTCGCTGCCCCTCCCTCATTCACTCGCACTCTCTCCCCCTCTCAAAAATAAACATTTAGAGGCTCCTGGGTGTCTCAGTCGGTCGAGCATCCGACTTCGGCTCAGGTCATGATCTCACGGTTCATGAGTTCAAGCCCCGCGTCAGGCTCTGTGTTGACAGCTAGCTCAGAGCCTGGAGCCTGCTTCAATTTCTGTATCTCTCTGACCCTCCCCTGCTCATGCTGCCTCTCTCTCTCTCAGAAAGAAATAAAAACATTAAAAGATTTTTAATAAAAAATAGCCCGTCTGCACTCGCGGAGAAGCAGGGCTTTCGGAGAGATATCCCACCTCTAACTGTGGGGCTTTCCTTGGNGATGGGATGAGCACTGGGTGTTATATGTAAACCGACTTGACAATAAAGTATTTAAGGAAAAAAATAAACATTTAAAAATTTCAAAATACCACCAACAACAGAAATAGATAGCTGTCATATGTTAAGTGCCAGGTCCTTTACATAAATTATTACATTTAATTCCAACTACCCTACAGGCATTATTTTCACTCCCATTTTATGGATGAGGAACTTGAAACCCAGAGTTCTTATGTGGCTTGCTCAAAATAGACTTACAACGGACAAAGCCAGGATTGAATTCATTATGTCTCCAAAGTGAAAATCTGAGCCCTTCTTTCATATGCTACTGAAAAGCCATAATACCAGCACCATGTAATTTGGGAAATGCCAAAAAGTTCCTCAGCTCTACTCCTTCTCCCCCATTTGCCACTTATAAGTGTGTGGCATTCCTTTCAATTGACATTATAATTCTTGGAGCCCAAGTCTGCTCCCGTTCAAGTGCATACATACCAGGGAGAGAGGTAACCACTCTAAGTTAGTGGTTCTCTAAGTGTGGTTGGTCCCTGAACAAGCATCACCTGGGAATGTCTTAAAAATGCACATTCTAAGGCTCCACCCCAGACCTACAGTTATGAGTTGAATTGTGTCCCCCTCAAATTCATATGTTGAAGTCCTAACTCCCAGTACTCAATATGTGACTGTATTCATAGACAGAGTCTTTAAAGAGGTAAGTAAGCTTAAATGAAGTCATTGAAGTAGGCCCTAATCTAATATGACTATGTCCTTAAAAGAAGAAGAGATTAGGGGCACCTGGGTGGCTCAGCCGGTTGAGCATCCGACTTTGGCTCAGGTCATGATCTCATGGTTCATGGGTTCGAGCCCCGCGTCCGGCTCTGTGCTGACAGCTAGCTCGGAGCCTGGAGCCTGCTTCAGATTCTGTGTCTCCCTCTCTCTCTGACCCTTCCCTGCTCATGCTTCCTCTCTCTCTCTCACAAATAAATAAAACATAAAAACAAATTTTTAAAGAAGAGATTAGGACACAGACACACACAGGGCAAAGACCATATGAAGACACCAAAAGAAGACAGTCATCTACAAGCTAAGGAGAGAGATCCTTAGAAGAAAACTACCAACCCTACGAATACCTTGATCTCAGACTTCTGGTCTCCAGAAGTGTAAGAAAACAAATCTCTGTTGTCTAAGTCACCCCAGTATGTGGTACTTTATTATGCAGCCCTCGCAAGCTAATAGACCTACTAAATCAGAAATTTGGGGGCCCAGCAGTCTGTGTTCTAACAAGCCCACAAGGTGATTCTGAGTACGCTAAAGTGTGAGAACCACTGCTCTAAGCCATAGAAAGACATTTATACTTCTTTGTTTCTGGAATGTGTGAACACAAGCCTGACCTGGCTTCAGCTATGATTCTAGCCTGGTGGGGCCAACCTGCCTGAGAGACTGCAGTCAAATGCAGTAGGAAGCAAAGATGAAACATGGCGTGGAAGAAGAGAGTGAAAGTGACAGCAAGCAGAGATGAGATGACATAGATGACAGTATTCAAGTCCATAGAAGGCTACTCGAAGATAACCCAGGCCAGCTCACTCCCAAGTTTTGACAACTTAAAGTTACCTTTGTCAGCTTTGTGTCTCTAAATAGAATGTATACTCCGAACAGATTAGACATGGTTTATTTCCTGTACATGCTCCAGGGCACTGCGCACCAGGATCATGGAATACAGGAATCTTCTCATGAAGCCACCCCTTCTCACCATCCTCATGACCATGGCTAAGTGCTGGCCTCATCAACTCTTGTCTAGATCCCTGCAACAGCCCTAACTGGTCTTCTATACCCAAACTCTCCCCCTCTCCCTCCTACATCCCTCCACCTGACTTGTTTGGGGGCCTCAAAAGAGCCTCTGCCTTATCCTCCTGTCCAATCTCATTCGCCCTTCAGCCCAGCTCCAGTTTTTCTTCCTCCCCAGTGACTTTCTTTGCTCCCCTGTCCCACACCCCAGACTCAATGTACCTCTTCTCCCTCTGCACTGTTAGAGAGATAACATTTTTACTGAGTGCTCACTACATCCCAGGCTCTGGGTAAGACTTTACAATTACTACCTCTTTGAATCCTTACAACCATGGATGCTACCATTCTCCCCATTTTAGAGATGAAACACAGAAAGCTAAGTGACTTGCCCAAGGTCACACAGCTAGTAAGTGGCAAAGTTAGAATTTCAAACCAGAAAGACTGGCTCCAGAGTCCTCACTCTTAATTGTGCCACAACACTGCATCCACATGCTCATTTATGTCCTTATACCAGGTAAGAATTTCTCCTATGGTAAGATTTTTAAGTGTAAATTCAATATGATGTGACCCTTTGATTAGAGTGCAATTTGCACTGAGCAGATCACAGTGGAGAGAAAGAGTCTGCCTCAGGGGAACTAGTGAAGGGGATGGTGAGGACTGGAGCTGGCAGCGTCTGATATCCTTGGAATGCTTTATTTAGAAGTGCTTGCCCCTTGGGGTGCCTGGGTGGCTTAGTCGGTTGGGCGTCCGACTTTCACTTAGGTCATGATCTCGTGGTTTGTGGGTTCGAGCCCCGCGTCGGGCTCNGAAGTGCTTTCCCCTTGGTTCTCCAGCAGTGGATGGTCAAGATGAATGGAAGCTGAGAAAAGTCTGCCCTCATGACAGTGCTAAGGGGACAGAAAAGGAAAAGATGTTCCTCTTGAGCAAAAGCGTGGGAATGTCTGAGGCTGGATTTGGTCTGTGATGTTCAGGTTTTACAGCCATACACTTAGAGCTATAAAAGCACCTTTATTATTGACATTCCTGAAGGAAAAATAACTTTGTTATGGCAAATCTGAAACTATCCGGTCCTTAACCTCTTTTGCCCCACTGAAGCAATTGTCTTATAATTCCATTTCTTGTAACACAAGATTTCTTAGGAATGTAACTTCTGCATCCTATAGAACATAGCACATGACTGGTGTCTGGTGGGATGTCTGTGCCCCCTGACTGAGCACCCGGAGGGTGAGGTCAGGTCAGCTCCACTGCCAGACTTCAGAGCACGGAGCAGGTGCCCGATAGCTGTCTGCTGTGCACGCCTCTGCCAATACCCACCATCCCACCACCCTGTATTTCTCTTCTCTGTCACATCTTTTGGCAAATATAACCTCACTAGCTCGTCTTACCCACCCTTCCCTGTCTCCTTGAAAATGGCTTGGCTCATTGCAAACCAGCATTGCCCAGCATTGCCACTCACAATGGACTCTACCTTCTACTCCACAGATCAGCAGGTTTGTGACTTTGGGAAACTCCCTTTCCCCCTCTGAGCCTCCATTTCCTCACTTGTCTCTCTCCAGGGATAATAACACCAATCTATAAAGTCATCCAAGGATCCAATAAACTACTGTATAGAAAGTACCTAACCCAGGACACAAGGCCTGGCCCACATGGTATGCTCGGTAAATAGAAGTTGTTTGACAGTGATGGTAATGGTGATGCTGGTGGTGATGATATAAAATCTCTCCTCAGCAGAATCGGACCAAGAACCCAGTGAGATTTAAGGCCCTCTTGGATAATAACTGGGAATCTTTATCCTAATGGGTCAAGGGACACTACTGATATTAGGGTGAATCCAAGTGCCACTGAACATTATTGTGCCCAAACCCGGCCGTGCCTTTACCTCTCTCCTTCAAGTCCCTGAGAAAAGAAAGAACGAACAATAATCAAAAAGAATGACTCAGTCACACTGATTTTTAAATGCAGCTAAGGCCCCAAGCCCAGTGCTGAGAACTGGGCTGGGCCATGGGGAGGGGTCCTTCTCCTGTATGAGCTGGATACCTCCTAGTCAGAACTGAAACAGGCCATTGATTATTCCAGACTATGACCAAACCCAAGTCTCAATGTGTAGTCCAGGGACCCTGAAACTTTCAGGGGATCCATGAGGTCAAAACTATTTTTGTAATACATTTGAAAGGCTTTATATGATTTTTTTCAGTCTCATCTCATGAGTACACAGTATAAAATTTTTCATAGCACATGGTGTGAAATATTGTAACAGACTGAACCCAGAAGCAGGTATGAGAACTCAGCTACCTTCTTTGAAGCCAAACATTAAAGAGATTTGCAAAAATTTAAACCATATCATTCTAGGGCTGGGTGGTTCAGTTGGTTGAGTATCTGACTTCAGCTCAGGTCAGGATCTCACAGTTCATGGGTTCAAGCCCTGTGTCAGGCTCTGAGCTGTTAGCACAGAGCCTGCTTCAGATTCTGTGGCTCCCTCTCTCTGCCCCTCCCCCACTCTCTCTCACATGCTCTCTCTCTCTCTCTCTCTCTCTCAAAAATAAATTGACATTTAAAATTTTTTTTAAATAAACCATATCATTCTTCTCACTTAATTTGTCCCAGAAAATAGTTATTTTTCATTTAAGTGATATGATTTATATTAACATATAATGAGTTTGTTACGCCATTTGAAAATGAATTAATAAATAAAATGGTTATTTTTTAAAATTTATAATATGGTAAATATCTATAGCTATAACTCACATAAACAAAAGTTCTTTGGGATCTTAAAGCTAAAATGTTTGATAACCACTGCCCTAAACAAACTCTTGCCCACATGTACCAGGCACATGCTTATCTTAGCAGAATATCTGTAATAGCAAAAACTGAGGGAACTCAAATGTCCACAAACAGGAGAATGGATAAAATAAATTATGATATAGTCACATAATGTAATATTATATATCACTGAAAATAAATGAACTATAACTTTTAAAAACAAAGGATAAAGGGACACCTGAGTGGCTCAGTCAGTTAAGCATCTGACTTCGGCTCAGGTCATGATCTCTAAGTTTGTGAGTTGAAGCCCCATGTCAGGCTCTGTTCTGACAGCTCAGAGCTGGAGCCTGCTTTGGATTCTGTGTCTCCCTCTCTCTTTGCCCCTCCCCTGCTCATGCTCTGTCTCTCTCAAAAATAAATATTTTAAAATTTTTTTAAAAAAACAAAGGATATTTCTAAGGTTTATTTTTATTTACATTTAGTAAAATCAAGGCAAGTCACAGAACATAGTTTATGAAATCACTCTTATAAAGCTCAAAAACAAACCGTAAATTAAACACATAATTAAGACATACACATATGTGATAAAACATTTTTTAAGCAAGAGAATGATGAATACACAATCCGCCCCCTTAGAGGCTGAGGGTTGACATAAAGGAGGGACATATACAAGATGAGCTGTTGTTGATTGTATTCCAATTCTTAAGTTGGGTGGTGGCTGATGGGTAGCCATTTTATTATAATACTTCATAAATAAATATATATATGGTACACATTTTATATGTATCAAATGTAATATTAAAGATGACGTAAACCCTAGTACCCAGACTGTGGCCTCCAAATACCATTTCCCATTAGAAAGTAAGGGAGGCAATAGACAAGTTGCATTTTAAACGAGGAACCTACTGAAACCCCTTTCACTCCAAGCTCTTGAAGAAATGGCTGATTATAGGCCTGGAACAGGAAACATACGAAATGGAACGTCTTGTTATCTGAGAAAGCAAAGAAGCTAGCAGAAACTACTGAGGTCACAATCAAAAGGACTCAGGGGCCAAGTTGAAGAGGTTCCCATTAACCAAAGATGGGATGAGATCATTTGAGCATCAGTAAAGATAAAAACTGAAATGGATTGAAACACGTCACACTTATTTAGACCCATGAGTTCATAATGATACAAAATCATCTCACTGGTCACCTTTGGGTAATGCTAGGAAACTAACTCGTTATTTAAAAAACTAAATATAAATGGAAAGAGCCAAGCTCTTATCCTGCTTTTCCTCTATGAATTGTACCTTGGCATATCTAAATAGTTAATGAGAGGATGTTACTCTATATAGAAGTCCAGCTAAAGAGCAAATAAAACATAATCGAACTAGAATACCACTATTGTGCAAACTCTGAAGAAATAGTTGATCTAGGCAATGATGCTGGATGGCTGCTAACAACAAAAACAGACACAATGATTAGACATTTTTGTGCCTCATAATAAAAGCTCACCCCACCACCTCTGAGGTATTCTTGCTCACAAATGAAAGCTGATGAAGGCTCTAGATTTAACTACTGATGTCCAGGAAATACAAGGGCCAGATGAACATATCAAATATCACTATGGGATGCAAGTAGCAAAGTCCAAATCCAGACAGGATGAACAACCACTTTCTTCAACAAATATATAGCTGGGGAAAAAATAAGAGGAGGGGCTATCCTACAGATTAAAAGAGATTTAAAAGAGATGCTCAGCTGACTGCAGCATATGGAACTTGTTTAGATTCTGAGTCAAAGTGTAAAAGAAATTACATTATGAATAACCTAGGAATTTAAACAGTAACTGTATATTTCGTGATATTAAGGAATTTTTGTTGTTTTTTAGGTATGGTAATAACATTGTAGTTATGTATTTTTTCCAATTTTTTATTGTGGTGATACACACATCACATAAAATTTACCATATTAACCTTTTATTTTTTGTAATGTTAGAGAGAACACGAGCAGGGGAGAGGGGCAGAAAGAAAGAGAGAGAGAATCTTAAGTAGGCTCCACACTCAGCACATAGCCTGATGCAGGGCTCGATCCCACGACCCTGGAATCATGACCTGAGCTGAAATCAAGAGTCAGATGCTCAACTGACTGAACCACCCAGGTGCCCCCTATCTTAACCACTTTTAACATAATGGTATTAAATACATTCATAATGGGGTGCCTGGGTGACTCCCTTGGTTGAGCATCTGACTCTTGATTTCAGCTCAGATCATGATCTCATAGTTTCATGAGTTTAAGCCTCCAGTTGGGCTCTGCACTGGCAGCACAGAGTCTACTGGAGATTTTGTTTGCCTCTCTTTCTCTGTCCCTCCCCTGCTCATGCACTCTCTGTCTCTCTCAAAACAAATAAATAAATTTTAAATAAATAAATAAATAACTTAGAGCAACCATCGCCACCACCCATCTCCATAACTCCTTCCATCTTACAATACTGAAACTCTCTACCTATTAAACAATTAATTCCCATTCTCCCCTCCCTCCAGCCCCTGGCAACCCATGATTCTACTTTCTGTCTCTATGATTTTGACTAAGTACCTCATATCAATGGAATCACACAGTATTTGTCTTCTTGTGACTGGCTTATTTCTATAGTTATGTATTTTAATGTATCCTTAAATTTATACACATGATGACACGCTGTCTAGGCTTTGCTTTAAGATAATATGGGGGCAGAGAGGAGAGGCAAGATGGCGGAGAAGTAGGGAGCTCCATACATTTCAGTTGCCCCCATCTCTCAAACGGAGAAGGCCTGAAGCCATAGGAACCCTTATATAATCCAGGAGTTTGGGAGGAAAAGGAGACAGAGTCCGCTGAGAAAACCTTACAGTGTGAGTGCGAACTGGGGAAGATAAAAACTGGCCAGGATTAAAGACACAAAGGGAAGGGAGGGAGCCCCTTTGCGGGGAGCAGCAGTGAGTCTAGGGGAAAAGAAAGAGTGGCTGAAACTGCTAAAGAAACTGTCCCTGTCCCTGGAGAAGAGAAAAACCTCAGCTCGGTACACAGAGGGATCCGGTTTCCTGCCATCCAGATGACCCTGAGCAGGATGCCCTGGTCCCAGGAGCTCCTCTGCTCACCAGCTCAACCTGGAAGAGAAGCAACAGGCTAAAGCTGCGCTGCCGCTCTTCTGGCTCAGCTCCATTCCCAGTGGGGAGGCAAGAGGCTTGAAACTGCTCAGAGTGACTCCGCCTGAAAATTTATATTTCGGGCAATATCAATGGGGCACATGGACTAAGATCTGGAAAGGAGGCCTGGCTTGGGATATAGAGCATGGCCCACCTTGTCTATGCCCACAGCACAGGGATATCGGGCCCAAAAGAGGGAGTTGCAATGCTTGGTTTGAGAAGGGACTGGGGCGCTGCCATTTTTCTCCCCACAACCATCAAGGTGGGACCTCAGGGAGCCGCCTGCAGGACAGGATGCAGTGGAGGCTAAGACCTCCCTACCCCAAACTATGCCCATCCCAGCTAGAAAGCTGTTTTGTTTTTGTATTTGTTTTTTTTACTGGAGCCGGGGGCGAGACCAACATGGATGCACTGCCGTGATTAATTCTAGATCAATTCTTTCTATTCAGATATATTTTGTCTCATTCATAATCCTCCATTCTCCTGGACTGGGCACTCTGGTCACTGGTTTGCTTAAATAGTCACATTTAATCCATTCTCTAGATGTATATTCTATACCTCCACCACAACCTTTTTCTCTCTCTCTCTCTCTCTGGAGTAATCAGACTATATAGTTTCTCTGAGTAACATTATCTTCATTTCCTTCTCCTCACCTCCTACCATATTCTCCTTTCTCTCTCTGAATTAAGCCTCTTAGTCTCTCTGCCTGATCATTTCTCTTCCAATTTCACTTCCTCCCCGCCCTGTCATTTCTCTCTTTGTATATGCTCTTCCTTCAGCACTGCATATACCTGGCTCTTTATTTGTAGCAGGGGTTCCTGGTTTTATGCTTTTAGACTGCCCCTTGTCTTTTGGGTTTTTTCTTTTTTCTTTTCTTCTTTTTTATTTTTGTTTACTTTTATTTTTATTATTTGTCTTTCCTCCTTCCTCTTTTTTTCCCTTCCTTTTTTTCTTTTTCCCTTTCTGTTTGCGTGTTTGTTGGATTTGTCTGTGTGTTTGTGTGCCTTTGTTCCTTGTGTGTTTGTCTGTTTCTTTTCTAGGGCTACCTCAAGAAACAAGCCAAAGTACACATGGTGGAGAGTCCCAAATACCAAACCAAAGTCTCAACAAGAGAGACCAAGAGACACCATTCAAAGAACAGTTCCTGAACAGACAGGCCCTAGACAGTCAAAGATCCTTCTTTAATACAGCAGTACTCGCAGGTGCAGAGTGCATAACAAGCTTTTAAAACTAACAAGAGACAAAAAGATAACCAAAATGATGAAACAGAAGAACTCTCCTCTAAAGAAATTCCAGGAAGAAATGACGGCTAAAGAACTGCTCAAAACAGATATAAGCAACATAACTGAACAAGAATTTAGAACAATAGTCATAAAATTAATCACTGGGCTTGAAAAAGGCATGGAAGACATCAGAGAAACTATTGCTACAAAGACTATGGAGCTTAAAAATAGTTGTGATGAATTTCAAAATGCTATAAATGAGATGCATAGTAAAATGAAGGTGTCCAATGCATGGATTGAAGAGGGAGAGAGGAGAATAGGTAAATTAGAAGACACAATTATAGAAAAAGAGGAAGCTGAGAAAAAGAGAGACAAACTGAACCAGAAACACGAAAGAAGAGTTTGAGAGTTCAGCAATACAATCAAATGGAACAATATCTGTATCATAGAAATTCCAGAAGAGGAAGAGAGAGGGATAGGTGCTGAAGGAGCCCTTGAACAAATTACAGCTGAGAACTTCCCCAATCTAGGGAAGGAAACACATTGAAATCCAAGAGGCACAGAGAACTCTCCTCAGATGTAACATGAATCGATCTTCTGCACGACATATCATAGTGAAAGTGGCAAAATAAAAGGACAAAGAGAGAATTCTGAAAGCAGCTAGGGATAAAAGGGTCCTAACATACAAAGGACCTATCAGAGTGGGTACAGACCTATCTACTGAAACTCGGCAGGCCAGAAAGGAATGACAGGAAATCTTCAATGTGATGAACAGAAAAAATATGCATCCAAGAATCCTCTATCCAGCAAGCCTGTCATTCAGAATAGAAGGAGAGATAAAAGTCTTTCCAAATAAACAAAAACTGAAAGAATTCATCACCACTAAACCAGCCCTACAAGAAATCCTGAGGGGGACACTATGAGGGAAATGACACCGCCACAAGCAGGAATCCTACAAAGAACACAATGACTCTAAACCCATATTTTTCAATAATAACACTGAATGTAAATGGACTAAATGCTCCAATCAAAAGACATCAGGTAGCAGAATGGATTAAAAAAAAACAAAATCCATCTATTTGCTGTCTACAAGAAACTCATTTTAGACTGGAGGACACCTTGGATTGAAAGTAAGGGGATGGAGAAATATCTATCATGCTACTAGAAGTCAAAAGAAAGCTTTAGTAGCTATACTTATATCAGACAACCTGGACTTTAAAGTAAAGTCAGTAACAAGGGATGAAGAAGGGCATTATATAATAATTACAGGGTCTATCCATCAGAAAGAGCTAACAATTATAAAAGTCTACGTACCAAATACTAGAGCACCTAAATACATAAAACAATCACAAACAGAAACAATCTTATGGATAAGAATGTGCTAATAGCAGGGGACTTTAATACTCCACTTACAGCAATGGATAGATCTACTAGACAGAAAATCACTAGAGACACAACGGACTTGAATGACACATTGGACCAGATGGATTTGACAGATATATTTAGAACTCTACACCCTAAGGCTATGGAATTCACTTTCTTCTCAAGTACGCCTGGCATATTCTCCAAGACAGATCACATACTGGGACATAAAGCAGCCCTCAATAAATAGAAAAGAATTGAAATCATACCATGCACACTTTCAGATCACAATGCTATGAAACTTGAAATCAATCACAGGAAGAAGCCTGGAATACCTCCAAAAACATGGAGGTTAAATAACACCCTACTAAAAAACGAATGGGCCAATCAGCATTTAGAGAAGAAATTTAAAAATATATGGAAACAAATGAAAATGAAAATACAACAATCCAAACTCTTTGGGATNAAGGAGCCCTTGAACAAATTACAGCTGAGAACTTCCCCAATCTAGGGAAGGAAACACATTGAAATCCAAGAGGCACAGAGAACTCTCCTCAGATGTAACATGAATCGATCTTCTGCACGACATATCATAGTGAAAGTGGCAAANACCTGGGCCAGATGGTTTCCCTGAAGAATTCTACCAGACATTTAAAACAATTAATACCCATTCTTCTCAAGCTATTCCAAAAAATAGAACTCAAAGGAAAACTTCCAGACTCATTTTACAAAGCGAGCTTCACGTTGATTCTCAAGCCAGAGACCCAGCAAAAAAAGAGAACTACAGGCCAATATCCTTGATNTTAGTAGCTATACTTATATCAGACAACCTGGACTTTAAAGTAAAGTCAGTAACAAGGGATGAAGAAGGGCATTATATAATAATTACAGGGTCTATCCATCAGAAAGAGCTAACAATTATAAAAGTCTACGTACCAAATACTAGAGCACCTAAATACATAAAACAATCACAAACAGAAACAANCATTACTACCCAAAGCAATCTACACATTCAATGTAATCCCAATCAAAACTGCACCATCATTCTTCTCAAAACTAGAACTATCCTAAACCCACAAAAGACCCCGAATAGCCAAAGTAATATTGAAGAAGAAAACCAAAATGGGAGNAAGGCTATGGAATTCACTTTCTTCTCAAGTACGCCTGGCATATTCTCCAAGACAGATCACATACTGGGACATAAAGCAGCCCTCAATAAATAGAAAAGAATTGAAATCATACCATGCACACTTTCAGATCACAATGCTATGAAACTTGAAATCAATCACAGNCTAGATCATTTTCTCACACCATACACAAAAATAAACTCAAAATGGATAAAGGACCTGAATGTGAGACAGGAAAACCATCAAAACCCTAGAGAAGAAAGCAAGAAACAATCTCCTTGACCTCAATCGCAGCAATTTCTTACCTGACACATCCCCAAAGGCAAGGGANCTAACAGCGCACCTAAAGAAACTAGAAGGAGAGCAACAAGAGCATCCCAAACCCAGCAGGAGAAGAGATATAATAAAAACCAATAAGAAACAATATAGAAACAAAAAAAACAGTTGAACAGATCAATGAAACCAAGAGCTGTTTTTTTGAAAAAATAAACAAAATTGACAAACCTCTAGCCAGGCTTCTCAAAAAGAAAAGAGAGANACGTATAGGTGGATTAGGAGGAACTTAACAGAGGACCATGGAAGAGAAGAAGGGGAAAAATAGTTGGGGAAAGGGAGGGAGGCAAACCATGAGAGACTCTTGAATGCTGAGAACAAATTGAGGGGTGATGGGGGTGGGGAAGATGGGAAGGGGGGGTGATTGGCATAGAGGAGGGCACTTGTGGGGATGAGCACTGGGTGTTATATGGAAACCAACTTGACAATAAACTATTTTTAAAAAATAAAAATTTAAAAATTTTTTAAAAAGATAATATGGCTGCATGATAGGGTGAAAAGAGTGGGCAGGAGTAGATGAAACAAGACAGGCCATGGGTTGACAACCTTTGAAGCTGGGTGATAGGTACATGGGAGTTCATTATCCTCATATATATTATTCTACCTTTGTAAGAGTTTGTATTTACTATAATAAAACTTATTGCAAAGAGGAAAGGCAAAATAAAGATCTTTCCAAGCAGCAGCAATGATAAGAGAAAGATAATGAAGAAGCAGGAGGTGGCACAATCTTTTAGTGTAGGATAGTGATACCATTAAGAGAATATGAGAAACAGTTTAGGAGGAACAGTGATGAGTTGAATTTTGCACACATTGACTTTGAGATGCCACACTTCTTCATTTAAACACCCATCCAAAATCAGTGCATCTTGGAAAGAGCATCACGGGATCATTTAAGAAAAACTTCAAAACTAAGCAAACAATTTCCAACACTGCCATGGAGAGCTCCATCCTTTTTGCTTCCGATTCGGGAGAGCAAGTGTTTATGTCTTCCCTGTGCTTCCTGGCTGTAAGTCAGGTCCATATCCACGACAGCTTCCCTAGTCTCATCATGACTCAAATGTGACACAGCATTTGGTATCTTGGCCACCATCAGGGAAGGGAGGAGACTTGGCAGAGGGACCAGGAGGGCTTCTAGCTGACATAGCCCACCAGGCACAGAGCTCATTCATGGTACAGCCACCAGCAGAGCTCAGGGCTGGAGTTTCTCAGCTGAGAGGGACTGGGCCAGGGGAGCAAAAGAAAAGCAGTATTTTAAACTAGGAACCTACTAAAGCCCTTTTTCACCACAAACCCTCACTATGGAAAACATATAGCTCCTACCAATACTGAACAATTCAGGTCTACGGGGATTCAGACCTGCTGGACATCAGCACTTGCAACTCTTTCCACCTCCCATCCCTGCCCCTCAGCACCTACAAAATAGCACGTGACCTCCTGATCTCACACTGGGGAGCCCCTACCATCCCTCTAGGCACCCAACCTCATGCCATGTCCCAACCCTCTACGCCTCACAAGGATCCAACCATTATTTACTGAACACCTGCCCATGTGCCAGGCACTCTTCTATTGTTGAAAACATGTCAGTGAACAAAACAGACAAAATCCCCTGCCCCCTTGTGGAGTTTACATTGTAGCGGAGGGAGACCGACAATAACCTTAACGAGTAAGTTAATGATGTGGCACATTAGGAAGTACAGAGAAAGAGGACGTAGTAGGGTTTGGGATGCTGGGTGGGAAGCAGTCAGTCACAAAGCACCATCTCTGCATCCTCACTGTCCTGACCCAGGCCTTTATCTTCTCTCTCCTGGACCACTATAGCAGCCTCCTCACTGCCCTCCCTCTCCTCACCCAGCCCCCTCCTATCCATCCTGGAGTTGAGTTCATCTTACTCAGTCCCAGATCTGACCGAGTCTCTCCTTGTGTAAAACCCTCTTATGACTCTCCACTGACTGCAGATCCCTCCAGGACCTGCTCAGCCTCCTCACCCAACCACAAACTGCCCTGCCCTCTAACCACACCAGGGGACGCACCATCCCTGCCCTTCCTGCAGGAACATCAGCCCCCACTGGTTCCTGAATTCTGCAACAACCGTCCTCAGCTCTGTTTTCCATGTGCTGATGAATCATGCCCCAAGACAGCCTGGGAACTCCGGGTCTCCACTATCTAGAAGATCAAGGACCACAGCCTCTGCCATACATTGGGCTTCCAGAAACAGGCTCTGAAGTGAGAAGTTGTGTGCAGAAGGCTTATTGGGGAGTGCTCTCTGGTGCCACACCTGTAGCTGGACAGAGTGACAAGCTGACCCACGATGAATTGCAAATGATCTCACAGAGAGCTTTGAAGCTGGGATGACCCCTCAGAATCTTCCAAACTGAGGGAAGTGGGTTGAACTTTTATATCCCTCCATCAGCCAGTCATTGGCCAGAGCAATCACCAAGATGAAGCATACACTAGGATGAGGCAGTTTCTACAGCCAAGAGCAATTTCTAGCGAGCCACTAGCAGCCATTATTCCCAACAGCAAGGGGATTGTGTGTCAGCCAAAGAAAGGGGATCTGGGCACAGCACCACAGTATCCACTACAGCCTCTAACAGACCCGAGTTTGAAACTTGATTCTGTCAGTTGTAGCTGTGTGACCTTTGTGGAGATAATAATAGGCCTGCTGCTCCCTGGATTTTGAGATTCTTAAATCAGAGAACTGTCTGGATAAAAATGGCAGTTTGAACTTTAATGCTTATCTTTTCTCCCTCTCTATACCTCCTCCCCTGAAAATGACAGTAAGGAAAAGAGAAGATATAAACACAGAGGACAGGAAGAAAGGAAGAAGAGTCGTTCATGGATGAGAGAGTTCAACAAATCTCTTTAAGATGGAAAGGGGAAGGAAGAGTGAGTAGTACTTATCTGGCAGAACGCTGGAGCCCACAACACAACCTAAGCACTCGTGCTCCATCACTACCCAGTGAAGATGCTCAAAACAGCCACACTCACCATTCTTTGTGCAAGCTTTACAGGCTGGAGACCCTTGTCTGGTAGGATGTTCCTGCAAATGCCCATGTACATCCCCTCTAGTTAATCTGTCTGCTTTCCCAGAAACAATGGCTTATTCCCAAACCTGTTTATGCCAGTTATACTTGCTTTTGTAATTATGTGATTCAATTTAATATTAATAAGCCAATAAAATATGATTGCAAAAAGGGAGTTGTTTATGAAAACTAAGTTGAATGCCTTCAAATACTCAGTGAAGGCAGACTGCTATTTAAAAAATGTTCAGATGAGTTACAGAGAAGCAATTGTAACAGATTGGGAGGAAATGATATAAATCTAGAAGGAATCTGTATTCATATCATTCCATAAGTGTCTTTAAGTGCTAGCTGCACTATAAAGAAGCTGAACCAGGAAATGATAGACAATGCTTTATGCATTGAGGTTTGTGCCTTTCTTGCACAAATTCCAGTTAACAGACCCACACTCAAAGAAAAGGGAGTAGGCATCTGTAGATTTTAAGTTAAAACAACATGTTTACAACAGGTTTCATTTTTTAATGACTGCTGGCTTGAAATAGTTTTTTCAACAAACTAAACTTGCGCTATTTTCTACTGACCTAGATAAGATCCTCAGAAGGTGTACCAATGACATGGGAAGAAGGGGTTGGGGTGGTAGGAGATGGGGTTTGACGGCTGGAAAGCGCTGAATATCTGCCTAGGGAACAGTTAGACTCCACAGCCCTCTTTCCTACTCTATAAAGAATATGGCTGTAGATAGTGACCCCCAGATCCACCACTATGTTCCCGGCTAAGAGCTTTATGTATATGAACCCAACAACCCATAGGGTAATATTCTTGTAGGTTTAATTTACAGATAGGAAACTGAGGCACAGAGAGATTAAGTGACTTGTCAAGGTCATACGGCTACTAAGGGCAGAGCTGGGATTCAAACCCAGGTAGTCTGGCTCCAGAATCCACCCCTCTTACCCACATCCATCCTCCTAACCACATCCTTCCTACTTTACTGCAGAAACAGGGCAGTGCCAGAGAAAAGAACTCCCCTTGTTAATAATTATGTGTCCCCCAACCAAAAGACCAGGCCCTGCCAAGCCCACCTAAAGAGAAACTGGCCCACCTGCCTCCACAGCGCACCCAATGCCAGTCAGCTTCTTGGACCCTTGTTCTTAACTATGGACAAAGCCTAGGACCAGTGAACATCAGAGAAACCTTGGCTGTTAGAAAGGATACAGAGCCAAAGACAAACCACAGTAAACTAGCCAAACAAACAGAGAAACTGGAGGAGACAGAGATAAGTGAGGGCACAGGAGGGGAAAATCACTAAGTAATATCCTCAGAGAGATAAATAAAGAAACTGTATCTATGTTGGGATGGGGGGGAGGGAGAGACAGAACAAATAAGAGCTTGTAGAAATTAAAAAATATGATATCTGAAATTGAAATTCAATAGGGGAATTGAGACATAAATTCAAGGAAATAATCTAGAGAGTAGAACAGAAAGATAAGAACAAGGAGAAACAAAAAGAAAAAAGAGATCTGGAAGATCATTCCTGGAGGTCTGGGATCCAAATCATAGGAGTTCGAGAGAGGACACAGAGAGAGGCAGATTATTAAAGAAAAAAATTTTTAATTTCATGGCACTAAAGGACACAAGCCTCCACTTTGAAGGGCCCAGCACAATGAATGACAAAAGTCACCAACATGTCACATGAGTTGTGAAATCCCAGAATTCTAAGGATAAAGAGAAAATCCTAAAATGTCGAGAAAGAGAGAATAGTTACATATAAACAGAACTCACAAGGCTTGACCTCTGAACAGTAACTGTAGGTGCAGAAGACAGCTGGGCAGAGCATGGACCTTCTAAAGGAGAATAATTTCCAACCCATAACTCTATGCCTAGCTGAACTATTGACCAAACACAAGGGTAGATTTGCTCTAGATTAAGTCCACATTTATGAAAATTTCCCACCTCTGCCCAATTTCTTAGGAAGCAACTAGAGTTTCCAAAGGCAGAGAGTAAACTAACGAAGACAGAGGACCAAGAAACAGGGACAAGGAAGAAAACCCCGGAGAAGAGTTCCTGCAAACAACTGCACAACGCAGTATAGGAGGGTACACCCCCGGGAAAAGGAAGCCCGAAACAGAATATGGACCGTGACAGAACTTTTGTGGGGGAAGAGCGGTGGAGGGCAGTTCTGATAGAGCTTTTGGGGAAATAAAGAGCCACATTTGCTTAACAGGAATGCTGATCACTGAGTTACCTAAAAATAGTGCTCCAGATATGCTGGGCAGGAGGATGGGACCAGAACACAGCTAATTCCTTTATTCCAATAGGAAGACAATAGATGTCTGAACTTGGTAAATTAAGAAATAGCAGTATAAGCATATTACTTTTAATCATGCAGGTAAACAGCAGAAAATACAAGTTAAAAAAGCTAAACTGGTTACTACCAGGGTGCAGAACTGGGAGATGGATTACGCAAGCACAGTATGGCTATTTTTCAATAAAAGCTTTTCGATTTGCAGCTAGCCTGGGTCTCAGATTTTGTAAAACATTTTCACACGTGTGTCCCTTCGGCTTCTTTGCGAAACTCCCTTGCAGAGACAAGAAACCGAGGACCAAGCAGGGGCAGTGACCTTTCAAGGTCGCACATGGAGGCCTGACCTCCCTGCGCTCCTCGCCGAAACGCCCCTCAGCCCAGTCCCCACCCACACACGGTGCACCAGAAACTCGCTAAAGGCCAGCGGGGTGCCAATGATTCGCTCCCACCCCCGCCGCCGAAGATCGTGTCTCCGAACACGGCCACGCAACGGTAATGTGGGCGCTGGCGGACCCAGCCAGCCACAGCCCCTGTGCCGTCCGCCGCCTCGTCCACACTGTCCTTGGGAGGACACACGGGGAAGCCACGTGCGGTGCAGCAGCGCCCCCTGCTGGACGCCGGGTGTTATGCCCCNCAGGCTGGCGACTCTGGACAGCCTGTGGCCGGGCAGCACTGTAATAACAGAAGGACCCTCTCTTAAAATCACAGGACGAGCCGGTCGCCGGGGCCTCTTCCTTGGACGGATGCTAGGACTACAGAGGGTGACGACCTACCCAAGGTCACACAGCACGTCTGTTACAACCAGGACAGGCACTCAGACCTCCTGTGGAACATTCTAAGGGCCCAAACCTGGTTTCTAGAGCCCCTCGAACTGGCCTCTTGGGCTTTGGGAAAGAGCCAGGGACAAAGGGAATTCGGGTCCCCGCCCCCCTCTGGCACGGACCCCTGGGCAACCTTGGGCGGCACCTCCTCCCTAACGCCCTGGGTTCAGCCTCAGGGCGTATGACCTCCAACGGTCCTTCCGGCGCCAAGTCTGGGGCTAAGTTCCACGCTTCTCAGCCGCTCACTACACCAACAGCGGCCGCGGCTGACCCCTGCTGGCCGAAGGAAGAGTCGCTGCGCCCAGGAACGACCGCGACCCCCTCACTGGCCGTGCCCGATGGGCCTGGAGGAGCCCCTCCCGCCTAGCGCGCAGTGTCAGCCCGCAGGAGCTCCTCGTGCTGAGCTCACACCGGGAAAAGAGGCCAATAGGATGGACCGGGGCGCCTGGGTGGCTCAGTCGGTTAAGCGTCCGGCTTGGGCTCAGGTCATGATCTCTTGGTTTGTGGGTTCAAGCCCCGCATCGGGCTCTGTGCTGACAGCTCAGAGCCTGGAGCCTGTTACAGATTCTGTCTCCCCCTCTCTCTGACCCTCCCCTGCTCACGTTTTCTCTCTCTCTCTCTCTCTCTCTCAGAAATAAAGAAAAGAAAATAGGCCGGACCACATAAGAGGCCTAAATACCCTTTGCAGTTGCAGATTTCAGATGAGGAGAGACCCCTACTGTGTGTACTTCCAGGGGGAGCCAGGATTCCAGAGCCCCACTGCCTGGGTTTAAGTCATACTTTTGTCTCTTCTCAGCTCTGTGACCTTGGATAAGTTACCAAAACTCTCTGTGTCTCAATTTTAAAATGGGAATCATACCTAATGTATAGACACTTTATGTATATGAATTCATTTAACCATATAGGAACCCTATTTTGAGGTAGGTACAGTTATCCCCATTTCACAATGAAGCACAGAAAGGTTAAGTCACTTAACCAAGATCACACAGAAATAAGTGGTGGAGCTATGACAAAAATCCAGGTAATATAGCTCCAGAATCATCGCTCTTAATTCCCATACTACATATAGTATCATTGTGAAGATTTTTATGAGCTGATATATGTAAAGTACTCAGAACAATACCTGGCACATAGGAAGCCCAGATCATTGTTAGCAAAATTGTTCACCGAGCACCTATTATGTGTCAGGCACAGTACTAGAAACTTTGGCTACATCAGTGGGCAGGCTGACCCAGCCACTGCCCTCACGAAGCTGCCAACCAGAGGGGAAAGAACAGGCTTGTACAATGGAATAGGAAGGTACTGAGAGTCGGGATCCCAGGCCAGAGGTTGGCCCAGACTCAAACACAGCCACTGACCTGGAGCTGACAGAGAAAAGTGCTAACAGAGGCAGAGATCCCAGAGTAGGAAACAAATACCTCAAGCTGAGGAAGGCAGCCGGGCTGAGCCTGAGAGGTGAGGTATTTGCCAGGCACAGGTGAAATGGGGTAAGGACTCCCCTATGGCAGCCAGGGCCTGCATACCTGCCTGCAAGTCCTCAAGTCTCCCATCTAAGTCCAGGAATCACCTGCAGGTTGGTTTTGATTCACAAGACAAGTCATTTTGGTTTAAAGAACCTCTCCCATGGCCCAGAGGAAATATTTGCTCTGTGAAAACTGGGGCTCTGGTGTGAGGCCTCAGGGAGGTGAATTATAAGCTGGCTACCTCAGGAGGCAGAGGACTGAACCCCTCCGGAGGTCGCAGGGAGCTCGGCCAGCATTTCCCTGTGCAGGGAGAGTGGTGGGACAGGCCAGCTTTTCTGCCTCCTCCCACTGAGCAGATTGCTCTTTCAGAATGTCCTTGTTGATGCCTCATGGAGGGCTAAATGGTACTACTTTCCTCTGTTGCCAACCAGTTTAATCAGAATGGTTTTTTTTTTAGAAATATTTTTTTTAATTTTTATTTATTTCTAGGAGAGAGAGGAGACAGCGTAAGCAGGGGAGGGTCAGAGAGAGAGGGAGACACAGACTCCGAAATAGGCTCCAGGCTCCAAGCTGGCAGTCAGCACAGAGCCCGACGAGGGGCTCGAACCCACGAACTGTGAGATCATGACCTAAGCGAAAGTCGGATGCTTAACCGACTAAGCCACCCAGGCACCCCAATCAAAATGCTTTCTTACTGGCTCCTGATTATACCCTGAGCTTGTAGAGGGGGAATTTTAATCAGGTTAGGAGTGATTCTAGGACTTCGGGGCCTTCTTAAGGAGAACGGGCAGGAGAACTTTCAAGGGAAAGAAAAGGAGAAACATTTGTTGAACTCTTCTTTTGTGTCAGCCCTTAGCAGGTGCTTTACCTGTAAGGTTGTTTTAACCCTCAGAGCAGGCTTGCCAGGTAAAGGTAGTATTATTCCCCCGTTTCCTCTTGATGGAACCAAAACTCAAGAGATGGCATAACATATCCAAGGCCACAGGGCTGGCCAACAACAGAGGCAAGTTTTGAAGCCAAGTTAAGGTGACATTGGAAGGGGACTCTTGCCCACCACATTCCAGTGCTTCCTTAGAGAAACCCGAGTGGGAGGGAGGGTGTGGCAGTAAGGATGGCAGGGCACGGGGAGGGAAGAAAGGATGGAGGAGGGCTTTTTGCCAGGCCAGAAAAGGCAGAGAAATGCAGGTGAGCTGTCAATGTCTTCACCAAGGTCTTCGTTTTCTCCCCAGGCCACACAAAATCAGCATGGCTGGAGCGCCCCGCCTCTGCAGGGTATTTTTAAAACCACCCACCTCTAAACTCCTCTTTTCCTGTGTTTTAAAGTTCTTCTGAAAGTTAGAATAAATTTGCCTGTCTTTTCTCCCAGACAAATGCAGAGGAGGAAAACAAAAAGAACACGTATTTTATGAGCACAAATTTGGGACAGTGACACCTCCAATCATCATTTTATGGCACGATGATATACAGTAATTAGGTGTCAGGAGTAATCTATGGCCATGAGAATAGAGTCATCTCTGCAAAAAAAAAAAAAAAAAAAAAAAACTCCTCCCCAGAAGGAAATCTGAGCAACTGGGAGACAGAAGGGCAGGAACCTTGGCCTGCAGAAAGCACTGCCCACGAGGCTCTGGGCTGAATGAGGCCGGGGCAGCTCAGGGAGAGACCAGAGGGTCTCAAGGAAGACTGGATTGGAATCTCTATTTATTTAGCACTTTTCTCAGTCAGCCCAGGTCAGTGGCGGCGTTTGGGTCTGGACCCCCCTCCGGCCTGGAACCTGATCGCGGAGCACACTGCATGCTCCTCAGGCTTGTTCAATATCTGTCCTGGTTCTGACACCCCTTAGCGGTTGAGTGACCTGGACAAAGCTCTTGCACTCTCTGAAAGGAATGTCCTGGATATGCCAGGGCTTGGAGTCCCCCTGGCAGGTTTCATGAGGAGTGGAGCTAGACTTAGGCCCTGAGGGATGGGAGAGTATGGACAGGCACAAAGAAGCAGGAAAGAGGGGCACCTGGGTGGCTTAGTCGGTTAAGCGTCCGACTTTCGCTTAGGTCATGATCTCGCGGTTCGTGGGTTCGAGCCCCGCGTCGGGCTCTGTGCTGACTGCCAGCTCAGAGCCTGGAGCCTGTTTCAGTCTGTGACTCCCTCTCTCTCTGACCCTCCCCTGCTCACGCTGTCTCTCTCTCTCCTAGAAATAAATAAAACATTTAAAAAAAAAAAAAAGAAGCAGGAAAGATTCCAGACTGAGAAGCTGGCCCAGACAAAAGTGTGGAAAGGGGAAATCTGCCTTAAAGACCCTCTAAGGGGAGAACTGTTGTTGAGACTGCATCATTCAGAAGCACTACCAATTGAATCCTTTATTTCTATGAGCTAAAATGCTAGGCTTTTACTTTTATTTTCCTCATGCAAACACTATCCAGAGGGCACTTTGTGTCTGATGACCTGGGCTCAATTTGTCTCTACTGTTTACTGAAGCAAGTGACCTCTTAGCGTCAAGTGTCCTCATGTACGGAAGGGGATAATTATATCTGAGGCTATTGTGAGGATTACATAAAATAATCCTAAACCAGGGCCTAGAATGATCTCTCCCGAGACCTTCACAGGGCTGTCTTCTCATTACCCTTCAGATCTCAGATGCTACCTCCTCAGGGTGGCCTTCCCTGACCACCCAACCTAGAGATGGTGTTCCAGTCCCTTCCAAGGTGAAACCACAGTCTGAAATTCACCCTATTTATCTGTTCATTTTCCTGCTGTCTGTCTTTCCCATAAGAATGTAAACTCCTGAGGGCCCTCTTCTGTCTTGTTTGCAATTAAGAGGACCTCCTAGCACATGATAGGTTCTCAGTTAAATTCTTGTTGAGTAATGAATGAATATTAAATACAGTAGATCTTAATAACTTTTAGCTTTTTCCTTCCCCTCTTCACCCTGCTTCTCTGGCCTCTCTCCTTTGGCCAGGACTCCAATGATACAAGGAGGGAAGCAGAGCAGCCCAGTCCAGAGGGGATAGCTTGCACATCCTAAGGCTTGACATCCCTAGCCATTTCAGGTTAACCTGAGGCATCCAGAGAGAATCCGTTTCTTGCCCAAGGTTATAGTTATAAATGACAAACCCAGGAACTCTGACTATGGACCTTAAACTTTCAACCACTACATTATATGTCTCTTTTAACTAATATTTTTGAGCCAAGAATAGTTCTGGGTAATTCACATATACTATATGTTTTTTTTTCTCAATCTTTTAAAGTTGTGTTTTGTTTTTTTTTTTAGCATCATTAAGGTATAGTTAAAAAATAAAATTGTAGGGGCACCTGAGTGGCTCAGTCAGTTGAGCGTCCGACTTCGGCTCAGGTCATGATCTCATGGTTCTTCAGGCTCTGTGCTGACAGCCAGCTCAGAGCCTGGAGCCTGTTTCAGATTCTGTGTCTCCCTCTCTCTCTGACCCTCCCCTGCTCACGCTGTCTCTCTTGAAGAAATAAAAAACATTAAAAAAAATTTTAATTGTAATATATTCAATGTGTACAACGAGATGATTTGATATGCATGTACATTATGAAAGGATTCTAAGTTAATTAACACATCCATATTTATATGTTTGCCTTTTGGTGGTGGGATGGTAGTGAAAACACACAATGAAATATTACTTTATACCCATCAGGATGGCTATTATCAAAAAGACAAGAGATAGGGTCACCTGGGTGGCTTAGTCAGTTGAGCCTCTGACTCCTGATTTTGTCTCAGGTAATGATCTCATGGTTCATGGTTTGGAGCCCCATGGGTTCTGTGGTGACAACAAGGAGCCTGCTTGGGATTCTCTCTCTCCCTCTCTCTGTCCCTCTCCTGCTTGAGCTCTCTCTCTCTCTCAAAAATAAGTAAATTTTTTTTTTTAAAAAGACAAGAGATTAGTGCTGGTGAAGATGTGGAGAAAAGGGAATTCTTGTTCACTGTTGGTGGGAATATAAACTGCTACAGGAAAACAAGTTTCCTCAAGAAATTAATAATAGAACTTCCATATGGTCCAGTAATTCTACTTCTGGATATATATCCAAAGGATGCAAAGTCATTATCTCTAAGAGATTCTGTTCTATTGATTTATGTGTCTGTTTCTATGCTGATACTATAGTTTTGATTACTATAGCCTTGTAATTTAGTTTGAAATCAGGAAGTGGGATGCCTTCTGCTTTGTTCTTCTTTCTCAAGATGGCTTTGGCTATTCAGGGCTGGTTTCTGTGTGTGTGTGTGTGTGTGTGGTTGCATATGAATTTTAAGGATTGTTTCTTTTCTTTTTTTTAAATTTTTTTAAATTTTTTAATGTTTTATTTATTTCTGAGAGAGAAACAGCATGAACAGGAGAAGGTCAGAGAGAGAGGGAGACACAGAATCTGAAACAGGCTCCAGGCTCTGAGCTAGCTGTCAGCACAGAGCCTGATGCAGGGCTTGAACCCACGAACCGCGAGATCATGACCTGAGCCGAAGTCGGACGTTCAACCGACTGAGCCACCCAGGTGCCCCAGGATTGTTTCTTTTCTATTTCTGGGGGAGAAGTGGCATTGGAATTTTGATAGGGATTGCATTGGTAGGTTGAATGTTTCTAGGAATTTATCCATTTCTTCTAGGTGATCTAATTTGTTAGTGTATAGTTTCTTATAATCCTTAGTATTTCTGTGTTATCAATTGTAATGTAATTTGCAGTTCCCTAATATGAGATTTAGCATCTTTTCATATGTTTATTTGGCAACTGTATATCTCTTTGGTGAGGTATCTATTCAGGTTTCTGCCCATTTTTTAATTGGGGTTTTCATTTTTCTTATTGTTGAGTTTTAAGAGTTCTTGCATATTTTGGATAACAGTTCTTTATCAGATATGACTTTTGCAAATATTTTCTCTCAGTCTGTGGCTTGTCTTCTCATTCATTTGAAGGTGTCATTACTGACAGAAGCTTTTAATTTTAATGAAGTCTGGTTTATCAACTATTTATTTCATGGATTGTGCCTTTGAGGTTTTATCTAAAAACTCATCACCATACCCCAAATCAACTAGATTTTCTCCATTGGTTCCTTCTAAGGGTTTTATAGCTTTGTATTTCACATTTAGGTCTATAACCCATTTTGAGTTAATTTTTGTGAAGTATTTAAGATCTGTCTCTAGATCTTTTTTTTTTTTTGTATGTGGATATCAAGTTGTCTCAGCACCATTTGTTGAAGAGATTGTTTTTTTCTCCATAACACTGCCTTTGCTCCTTTGTGAAAGATCAATTGACCATATTTAAGTGGATCTATTTCTTGGCTTTCTATTCTGTTCCATTGACCTATTTATTCATTTGTCAATACCTCACTAGATACTGTAGCTTTGTCATAAGTCTTGAATTTGGGTAGTGTCAGTCATCCAACTTGGTTCTTCTCTTTCAATATTTGTTGGATATTCTGGATCTTCTATCTTTCCATATAAAAGTTACAATCTGTTGACATCTACAAAATAATTTGTTGTATGTTTATTGGAACTGTGTTGAATCTATAGATCAAATTAGGAAGAATTGAAGTATTGAGTCTTCCTATTCATAAGCATGGAATATCTCGCCATTTATTTAGTTCTCTGATTTCTTTCATCAGAGGTTTAGTTTTCCTCATCTAGATCTTATACATATTTTTAGATTTATATGTAAGTATTTCATTGGGGGGTGTTGCTAATGTAAATTATAATGTGTTTTTTATTTCAAACATCACTTGTTGGCTACTGGTATACAGGAGAGTGGTTGACTTTTGTATATTAACCTTGTATCTTGCAACCTTGCTATAATTGCTTATTAGGTAATTATAAGTGTACACCTTGATGAATTTTCACAAAGCCTCTGTATAACCATTCTGAGATCAAAATGCAGGACATGAAAACACTCAAAAGCCTCCCTTACCGCAGAGAAATTCCCCTGTTCTTCAAACACTTAGGTTTTCAGGTACACAGTCAAGCAAGAGTAGATGACTCTATGATTCTATAACCTGAACACTCAGAACAATGATTTCAGATGGAAGCAACACAACGAATACCTCAATAACTTCTCCCATTAGTTCAGTTCTTTAAGTACTCCTTGTATCATTTAGTCCTCACCTTGACCTTGTGAGGTAGGCACAAGAGGCAGTTCTCCCATTTTAGCGAAAAACTGAAGTTTGGAGAAATGGTATGATATGCCCAGAGTCACACAAGTAGTTAATACTCTAGAGAAAAAGAAAGGAACTTGTATGTGCCAGGTACTTTGTACAATTTATATCAACAGCCCTAAAGGAAGCTGAGGCCCAAAGATACTTGGTAATTTGCCCAGGTAACACAGCTAGTGAGTAGCAGAAGCTGGGATCTGAATACAGGTCAGCTGGAGTCTAAAACCGGTCAGCACCCACCCCTCCCTGGAGCCATGCCTTCTCTAGAGTCTTGGGGCTCAGCCTCACCCACAGTCACTGACCACACCCTAGCTCCTTCCAGTAAGTGTCCATTCAGTTCACTTCAATGCAGTGACAACTGCTCAGACCCACATGAGGTGATTCCTAGTGTCCCATCCTAGGCCTTTTCCTGGCACTTTTGTGGACCTGAAGGAAAATCCCTACCTACTAAATCCCCAGAGGCAAACAGAGAGGCATGGAGAAGAGAGTCTCCAGAGCACCATCCATCTGACGTCCTCATTCTCCCTCCTTGTCCCTCCTCCTCTTTTCCCCTCCCCCTCCTTCCCCTCCCCCCTTCACATTCCATCCTTCCCTCTCCTCTCCCCTCCTCTCCAGCTCCCCCTCCCTCCCTTCCATCCTGCAGCCACCCCAACCCACCACCTCTATGGACAAACTTCCTGATCTGCAATGTCTTCAACAAGTCGGGGTGGGGGGAGAGATGTAATGTAAAGTTGAGCCTCAGAAGAGAAAAACAGAGGAGGAAGGCAGAAATTAAAGTGACTCCTACACCAGGGAGTTGGTGCTGCCTTCCAGATCAGTGCCCGCAGGCAAGCCACTCTGGATACTGTCATTCTCTTATCACCAGCGACCTGTGACAAGCCCTAAAAGCCAGCAGGGAGGAAAAAGGAAGAAACAGGAAGAAAAACAGGTGTGGGAGTGGGCCTGAGGTATGTGAGTAATAGCACCTAATTTTAGCCACCTCTAATTTTTTATCTTGTCATTACATGCAATTTCTTCTTCCCTCCTCCCCTCAGCCCTAGCTGCACAATGATTTCCACACTAGTGGCTCATTCTGGCCTTTTCACGTAATAGGTCTGTGGTCCACACACTTCTCTCATGGGAGACCTCAAATAAGGCAGTGCACTGAAATGAAGGAAAGGGAGATGCAAGGTGTTTATCGTAAAGTTGTTAGCTGTGTGACCCTTGGTAAGTTATTTAGCCTGTGTGGGCATCAGTTTCCTCATCTCTAAAGTGGGGTTAGATAGATAGCTGTTACCTCATACACTTCACAGATATTAAGGAAGTTAATATGTATAGAACACCCATAGTGCCAGGCACACACAAAGTGCATAATAAATGCTAATATTATGATGAGCACCATCCCCTGCTGCCGCCAGGTGGCGGTGGTGGCAGGACTCTGTCTTACCTACAGCTTTGGCTGCCCCTGGGCTTGCAGAGCTGCTCTCGGGGTTTCACTTGGGTTACAACTGCAACTCACAGGCCTCTGGCTTTTACAGGTGCCACCTGCCCACAACACTCTTGTCTTTCTCCTTTGGAAGAACTCTTGTGCATCTTCAAGACCAATTCAAACGTCACCTCCTCTGTGAAGGCTTCCTGACTCCTCGGACTGTTCGTCCCTCTTGGCTCAGGGTAGCCCTAGCATGTGGCACAGAACCTTTGCTTGAACAAATGGAAGGACTGAGTCCAACATGTTTTCAGTATCTGCTCAGCCCCTTCCAGGAGCAGGTGGTCCCTCCATGCTTCCTGTGTGGAGCTTAAATAGGAGGCCTCTGGAGGACAGGCACTGGTCAGTGATTCATTAGCTAACATTCCAACACAGATGGTTACTCAGAGCCTACTGTGAGCCAAGGATCAAGGACTGAGTCTTTTACATTTTAATCTATAGCTGAAGTATTACTTCTGTCAGGGAACGGTCTGTACCACAACATTCCAAACCTAAAGCCAGATGTTCAATAGAAAACAGGACTCACAATATCCTTGCCCCCAGAGTCTCTCTTCTATTTAGCCCAACTTCTAAGTCAGTGGACACAGACAGACAGAAAGAAAATGCAGAAATACGGTACACCTAGATTAAACCCAGGTGTCACCAGAGTGGGTAAAAACCAGCATTTATGGAGCACCCACTGGTTATTAGAACTTTACATTCCTTATTTCACATCATTCCTTTAAGACAGGGACTGTTACTTACTCCCCAATTAAAAATATGATGCTCAGAGCAGTAAAATGACTTTCCCAGCCAGCCTCACATTCACCAGTGGCAAATCTGGTGGAAATTTATGGAAATTTCACAAATGGGAGTTTTTGAAATTCACAAATGGAAATTTCACAGAAATTGGAAATTCCACAAATGGAAGCCCAGTTGTGTCTCAGGGAAAAACAAGTGCCTTTCTCTCTGCACGGCTGCCTCCAATCACATGACTGGAGGCCATCCCATAATCTCCCATACCTTGGGTTGACTCAGTGGCCCCCTGACTTTCCTTCTCTGTTCTCAGGACACATTCCTGTCCCAAGCTTATTCATGAGTTTGCCATTAATCGACATCAGCTGCCCACATATCTTCTGACTTTGCAGCATCCACAAGAAAAGGCCAAGAGCTCTATTCAAAGCTCTGTGTCGCTTAGACTACCTCTAATACACAGGTGTTGGAGCAAATTGCCACAGACATGCTCATCAGGGACCCAGTGAGACTCCAGGTATAGCCATAAGGCTGACAACATATAGTGGAAGATGGATGCTAAATTTCATCCTTATGAAATTCAGGTTAAAAAGGTGACATCGATATATTAGCCTTTTATGTCAGGCTCTGACATTAAAGAATCACCCTCTTTCAACCTCTTTCCATTTTTTCAGATTGTATCCAACCTGAAAAACCTCTCTATAACATCCATATCCACTCAGATCTCTAAGGCCTTCCTTCATGTTCTAAAAATAACAGCACATAAAGACCCCCTCTGCCCAGCTCACAGCACCTCCCCAGCCACCCACCTGAAACGGGAAAGATTTTATGCAGCTGCAAAGATGTTTGCTGTTTAGATGACAACTCAGGTAGAATCCATTAGTACCTAAACATCTTTCCGTGGGAAGCCTCCTGCTCCAAAGGACAGTGGAACTGCATGGTGACAGAGTCTGCCTTTTTATTTTGTTATTTACATAAAGCAAACATGCAGCGTACACAGCCCTTGCAAACAAGCGCTAATCCACGGGGAGCAGGTATCATGTGTGATGTTGCTGGCTTCCCTTTCATGCCAGCTGGAGGACGAGGCCATCCCAGGGACAGGGAACGATGAATCCACAAGACCCCAGCCTCATTTCTTGGCCCCTGGGGAGGCTCATGATTTCTGTTCAGTGGCATCGAGAGCTTTCTAGCTGCCCACACCAGCTATGCCACCTGGGAGGCTGCTCTGGAGGCCTCCATCCATACAGCTGCTGCCCTCACTCACGTGGGCCCTGGACCAGACCAAGGAAAAGACCTGGAGACTGCAATTCCAATCCCAGCTCTGCCAGTTGATGGCTGTGTGACCTCAGATCACTTACGCTCTCTGAACTTCAATTTCTTTAGGTGTAAACTGTCTGGCCTCCAAATTGCCCTAGTTCTAATTTATGGGTTTCCACCAAGCACCAGTGCCATTCTCTTTAGCGACCCAGGATGAGTGTTTGCTGGAGGGCTAGGTCAGAAGACTAGAAGCCTATTTCAGCTCCCTGCTCAGAAGTACTTCACTCCATGAAGACAGATGACTGAGCCCAGGTACTGCCCCTCCTGGACAGCCTTCCCAGAGTCTAGGAGCAGTTTTTGTTTCCCCCTTTGCCAGTCCTAATATTAGTCTCCTGAAGCTAAAGTTTTCTTCACTAGTCTTTTTCCTAGCATGTCATTGGCTCGCCATGAAAACTGGAATCTTAGTGAGCCAACCTAACACCAACACCTACCCCTACCACAGGAGCTGCAGCTAATAGAACTGGGTGTTCACTAGGACGAGGCCCCAGTCTGAGCATGGTATATGTAGCATCTCATTTAGCCTTTAGTGTACCCTAGGAAAAGGCATCTGCCTTTTACAGATAAGAAAACAGGCCTAGAGGAAGGACCAGCTAACTCCGTCTGGGAGAATGAAGGCAGGCACCCTGGAGGAAGTGGTTTGGGAGCTTCAGCTTGCCAGATAGAGAAGTGGTGGGTCTACCACGCGCCCCTCTCCCTTGACCCCCACTATCTTCATAACCTGGCGGCTAAAGTTTATGAGGCTGTTTTTAAAATTCAGATCCTAGGTTGTGAGCCAAACCTTGGCAGAAGCAAATGGGCAAATGTGCCCATTTATTTATCCATCTAGACCAAACTGAACATACAATCTCTCACAGTGAAATGTAAGCATAAATTACAGAAAGTTGCCTTTGACAAGGAACAGACTGTAATCCTAATTCTACTGAAGCAAAATCTGCCCTCTCCTGAGGGGTGCCCTGGGTTAACAGGCCACATTCTAGCTGAGCTGGGGGCCACGTTATCAGACAGAGAGAGGCAGCCCGCCCCACCTGGCAACACACTGAGAGGAGACGGAGAGGTGTGGACACAGGCGCGAACAAGAGGGGACAGAGGTGAGAGCATAGGCAGAGACCCTGCTTCCTGCACACCCACGGAAGGAGCTGGGCCCTGCTTATTACAACAGAGAAAGGAGGCAGGGCTGACCTGAGAGGCCCAGATCTGCCCACAGGATGGGCTCCTCAACCCCAGTCACAGCAATGACACCAGCTCCAGCCAGGGTTCCCGTGCTTGCTGCAGGGTAAGGAGGGGCCGGGACCACCATGGTGTGGTCACCACAGCGGACAGTCTCGGTGCCCCTCCTGCTGACAGCTGAATTGGGACTGCTGACGGCAGGCTTGGACCTGCATTCTGGGGACACTGTGATCCGGGTGTAGGGCTGGAGAAGGCAGTTAAAAAGAACTGATGCGGGCGGCAGACAAGAAGGAAAGGAAGGGAAGGGGGTTCCATCAGGAAAGTTCCCACCTGCTTCCTCATCTGCCCCAAACTGCCAGCTGCCAAGTGAGATAAAAGCCAACAGCTCAGGGGCTTACATGATAGATGCGTTCCTGCTTACACTCCTCACTGGACGACCTTTCACATGCCCATTTGGGGACTCGGGCTTCTTCACATGGTGGCTTTGCCCGTGGTGAGCAGGAGGCTATGGCATTCTGTCCATTGGGCTAGGGCAGGGAGAAAGAAAGGATGTGGGGGATTCCATGGGAGGTTTCACAGCCAGGCCTGTCAGGGCCCGAGTCACTTCCACCCACCTCCCTCGGCCAGAACTCAGCCCTGTGGCCACACCTAACCAGAGGCAGGCTACAAAAACAGCCTGTGTGCCCAGGAGATGAAAACAGGAGTGGGGAAAAACAAGCCAGATCACCTCTCTGTACTTAGCATCACAGAACCTTACAATCATAGTCCTGTAGGATGTTAGGATGTTTAGAGAATCCTAAAAATATGAAGTCATAGAACTTGCAAGATCCACGATCATGGAAGCTCCTAGATCTGAGGAGTTGGTTGCAGATATGTAGATTCCCTATCAGGTTATAAGTTACCAGAGGGACAGGGTGTATTCCCACAATGCACTTCCTCAGCACCCACCACACTGGCAGTAATAATCATAGTGCTAGCAGTGGTGGCAGAAATGGATGTGGTGCCTGTGATGTGCCGGGCACTTTTCTAAGCACTCTAGATACTTAAATTCATTTGCCTCTCACAACACCTTTGAGGTAAGACTATTATTATCCTCAATTAACAGATGAGAAAATCAAGGCAGAGAGGAAGGAATACACGTGGGGCCAGGCAGCTAGTGAGCTTCAATAAGTATCTGTTGACGTCAAAGTACTGAACTAGTATGAACCACCGCCCACAACAGACTGTCTTCATTTTCCTTCTCACTTACTAAGGAAGAAGATGGTAAGCTTTCGGAACATAATTGAAATATTAAAGAGACCCACAGATAGAGAACAATTCATTTTGTTGTTTGCCCTCCAAACTTCTGAAATGAATTCCCCATCACAATGGGAAAATTGGCGGCCTCATTAATT
>NW_027532591.1:2861518-2905264 GCF_008692635.1 Crocuta crocuta
TCTGAAGTGGGCGCTGTGGAAGGGCTTATCCACCCGCTCACTCACTGAGGAGGCCTTGCCTGTTCCATCTAATTAACAATAAACCAGACACCCCGACACAATCCACTTCTACATCTGTAACACGCTGACAATCTAAAAATGCCAGCCTCCTCCTTGTGTGTCAGCGAAATGTCACTGGCGACATTTGATGCAATTCAGAGATGAAAGTAAATCCAATATTATCGCTGACTAAATAACCACAGGCCCAATCAGGGGCCCTCAGGCCCCAGAGCAGGATAGGGTGAGGAGGCAGTGCAGCATGAAGACGGGAAACAGCTCCTTCCGAAATGAACCACCCCCCAGCTGCCCATGGATTGGAAACTCCAACTTGCTGGCCCATTCTGCTGGGGAAAAGCAACATTTACAACCTCCAAAAGTCACCTGGGTGGGCCACAGGGGGCTGTCTTCCCTCTCAGAGCCGCAGTTTCTTCACCTGTGAACAGCTCCGTGTGACAGGCAAGGGTCCAGATGCTGGGGATGCAGCAATCTTTTATTTTTTATTTGTTCATTTGGTTATGTTTGCAGCATCCATCCTTTCCACTGGACTGTGAGCCACATGAAGGTAAACACCAGCTCTCTCTTGCTCACCCTTGTATCCAGCCCTGCCCACATAGGTGCTCAATCAATACTTGTGAAATGTACGTGGGCATGACTGAGCCTTCTTGTTTGGCTTCCCACCAGCCTGTGAGCTTCCTGGGGGCTGTGTAGGCTGCATACATGTATGAGGTATCACTTATCCCCTGGTGCCCAGTTCCCAACAGAGCAGTGACAACCTTGATGCAAACTGTACCAGTTCTCACCACACGGAACCCTTCTTAGTGGCACCCAGTATCAAAAACACCTGGACCAGGGGATCAAAACGAACATCACCAGTGACAGGTAGACAGACATCGAGTGCTTCCTGATGTGTCCCTGGGAAGGACACAACACCACTTATGCAATGTTACAGCCACTGGTACAGCACCTGAATCTGATTACAAAGGAACATCAGACCAACCCAAAATGAGAAACATTCTATTAAAGGAGCAGGGGGCAAGGAGCAGGGGCAGACTCTGTCTTCAAAGTGCCATTTTCATAAAAGTCAAAGAAACACTGAGGAGCCATTCCAAGTTATAGAAGACCAAAGAGATGGAGGTTTGGGTGGCTCGGTAGGTTGAGGGCTCAACTCTTGATTTCGGCTCAGGTCATGATCTCAAAGTTCGTGGGATCAAGCCCTACATCGGGCTCTGTGCTGACAGTGCAGAGCCTGCTTAGGATTCTTGGTCTCATCTCTCTCTACCCCTTCCCTACCCCTCTCTATCTCAAAATATATAAATGAACATTTAAAAAAAGAAGACTAAAGATATATGACAGTTAAATATTTGGTCCGGTGACCATCTACCGGAGAGACAAAATGCTAAGCAGAACATTAGTGGGTCAATTGATGAAATTAGAATACAGTCAGAATTGATAAAAATTTAGTGTTAATTTTCTATTGGTGCTGTAACAAATAATCACAAATTTATTGACTTAAAACAGCCCAAATTTATTTCGGATGTGGACATCTTTGGGGGGCCATTATTCCTGCTGACATAGTCATAATTGATACGATCATTTACCAATGAGAAAATTACTGAAGTTATTAACTGTCCTGTGCTTATGTAAGAAAATATTCTTACCCTTCAAAAGTATACACTGAAGTATTTGTTTATGAAGGACAAAGCTTTCTTCATTTATTTGACATGTGGGTGAGAAGAGAAGGACAGTGATGTCCCTGGCACATCTGCATAAAGAGTTTCAGAAGCTAGGATCCACCAGGCCCTTCCTCTGCCAGGAGGCCTCTCTGCAAGGGGCAGGCAGCTCACAGATGCCCTCTGTGCCAATCATAGAAAAGTCATGACTGTCCCTTTCTTGCCAATCTGCCAGGGCTCCAGGGGGAAAGAGCAGATAATTATCAGATCCTGGCCCAGGTCCAGCTCCTTGGTGAGAGACTTGAAGAACTGGGCACGTCCCCACACGGACTGGAGGAGATGAGCAACGGCACGCAGGGCTCAGTGGAGCTGCTCACCACCAAAGCCAGACCTGGTCACACTGCCATGCTCACGCGGTCCTTGGGTTTGCTCAGGATGGCTGCACTGGCCATTTAATTTATTAAATTTTTAATTTATTAAACTTATTAAAACTAATTTAACTGCTTCTCTAGTCCTGCGGGCACACCACTGTTGGGCAAGTTCACGTCCAGCTTGATGACTGCCATGTCTGGTGACATGGAACTGGAGTGGCCACAGCAGCAGAGAAAGAATGCACAGAGTCTACACTCAAGTATTTAGAGACAAAGGGTCACAGTGTATGCAACTTACTCTCAAATGGATCAGAAATAACAATATACAGGGGTGCCTGGGTGGCTCAGTCAGTTAAGCATCTGGCTCCGGCTCAGGTCATGATCTTGCGGTCTGTGAGTTCAAGCCCTGCATCAGGCTCTGTGCTGACAGCTCAGAGCCTGNGGAGGGAGGCAATGATAAAGCAAATGTGACAATTTACAATAGGTATTTGGATAAAAAGGAAATAGTACTCTTTCTACTATATTTGCAAATCTTCTATAAATTTGAAGTGATTTCCAAATGAAGTATGTGTGTATCCCTGTGTGTGTGTGTGTGTGTGTTCCCAATAAGTGAGACTGCCAAGGAGCTGAGACGAGGTTTGCTGTGTCTTGGTTTCAACTCACCAAATGGATTGAAGAACCCTGCAGGCACTCTCCACTGTAGACAGGAAACCCTATGTCCTCAACATGGCATTCAGGCTCTTTCATGACCTTCAGCCTCCTCTGGCAATCACATCTTCCATCTCCCATCTATTCCTTTATCCACATCTGATTACTTACCATAGCATACCACACTACCTCATAATAATTTCTTCATTTATTAAGCATCTAGTGTATACTGGGTCCACCCCCATATCATTTCATTCAATCCTCACAGAACTTCAAGTTAGATACCAGTGTTTCCTCTTACAAATGGTGATTCAAAGGCTCAGAGAGGTTAATTGACTCGCTTAAGGTCACAAACCTAGAGCTAGACTTTAAATCATGTGTAAAGCCAGGTTCTTTTCTATATACTGCTTTGCCCCACCCTCTAAGTACTGATTCAATAAACATTTCCTAAGCACTCACTCAGTGCTGGGCTCTATGCCAAGCACTGGGAGTACAAATGCAATCAATCCCACCCCAAGCTTCCACAGTGTATGATTTAGCCAGAGAGATGGGGGCAGGGCTGAGGACAGCAAGGGGTTGAGGGTCAGGGTTTCCAGAGTCTGGCTCCAAGATCCTAGAAGCTGAGCCAGGAACCTAGGTGGTGGTGCAAGTAAAGAGGGAAATCCTCTCCTCCCTCAGATAGTGGGGAGTCCTGGGTGAAGTTCTAGGAACATTTTTCTTTTTAGTCAAGTCTCTGCTGCCCTCTAGTGGGAGATGCAGAGATAACAAAAGGAGAAGTTTCACCCAGAAGGGGCTCGTGGGGGTGGGGAGCCACATTAACTCTGAGCCTCTTCTTAGCCTTAGGATCTGTGAGATGGTTCCCTGACTTGTATATGGAGAGGTCTGGGTTTGAAACTGCAATTGTGCATGGGTCAGTCTGCTTCACCAGGAGAGACACTCAACTTTCCTCAGGTCATATACTGAGCCCCAAAATTAACCTCAGATAGAGCCCCTCAAAGACTGAGCTGTGATGAAAGTCACAGACTGAGTTCTGACCTTGATTAGAGACTAAACCCACCCTAAGACTCCCACCAGACATCTGCCATTCCCCTCGCCTGCTCCCCAGTTGCTAAATACTGCCATTATTAGAAATTAAATGATATCCATTTACCATCAAATAAGCTGTATAGAAAAACAAAGATGATACATACTCAAAATGTATTACTTCCTATTTATTTCATTACATTCTGCTGTCTGTACTCTTGAGGTTATTTAAATCTACAGTATCTGCATGGCATAAATGCTATATAATGGCATGCAACTGCACATCACTCCCCAAGTCCCCAGCATATTCAGGGATAGCACATCGGTAGCCTGAAATTAGCCATGCTGAGAGTATTTACACCACAGAAATTGGCAAACACTACAGCATCAGGCTTGAGTTATTGTTTTGTTAATTGTCTAGACCAGGAATCAGCAAACCACAGCCAACATGCTATTTTTGTATGGTGACTTGAGAATGATTTTTATATTTTAAAAATGTTGAAAAAGGTATAACAAAGGAGAATAAGCAACAGAGACAATATGAGGCTCACAAAGCCTAAAATATTTACTACCTGGTCCTTTCCAGAGGGAGTTGGCTGATCTCTGGTCTAGACATAAGAAAGTGCAGGGAAAACGTTAATAATGCAGATTATACACATGTCAGATCTATAGCTACTACATTATAAATCACACAGAATATTGAGGAAATATTTTTCCAACATTTGAAAACTATTATCTAGTACAGCAAAAGTCATTCACATCACTGACAAAGAGGTGAAATTCCACACAAACTGTGCAGCCACTCTGGAAAACAGTATGGAGGCTTCTCCAAAAGTTAGAAATAGAAATACCAATTGCAATCCAGCAATTGCACTACTAAGTATTTATCTGAAAGATACGAAAAAACAGTTTCAAAGGGGGTACATGCACCCCAAAGTCTATAGCAGCACTATCAACAATATCCAAATTATGGAAGGAGCTCAAATGTACATCAACTGATGAATAGATAAATAAGATGTGGTATACACACACACACACACACACACACACACACACACAATGGAATATTACTCAGCCATCAAAAAGAATGAAATCTTGTCATTTGCAATGACATGGATGGAGCTAGAGTTCATTATGCTAAGCAAAACAAGTCAGTCAGAGAAAGACAAATGCCATATTTCACTCATATTCAGAATTTAAGAAACAAAACAGATTAGCATAAGGCAAAGAGATGGGGGGCAAACTATGAAATCGACTCTTAATGATAGAGAACAAACTGAAAGTTACTGGAGGGGAGGTGGGCAGGAATGGGTTAAATAAGTGATGAGTATTAAGGCCGGCACTTGTGATGAGTACCAGGTGTTGTGTGTAAATGATGAATCACTAAATTCTACTCCTGAAACTAATATTATACCATATGTTAACTAACGAATTTAAATAAAAACTTGAAATTTATTTTTTAGTAAGTGTTCAGTAAATATTTATTGGATAACATGACACAGTTTCCTTCTACCTTTTTAAATGATTAATAGAGTTTACAGTGATTGTAGAAAATTCAAAAACTTGAAATTTAAAAAGAGAGATGAAATTTCAAAATATGTAGTGATGAAGCTGAAGAGATTTAAATTTAATGACTATAATTTATATGAGGTTTGAGGCAGTTTTACAGAAGAACATGTATCAGATTTAATGACAATAAATTTACATGGGTGGGGGAGAGGGGAAGGGGGGTGATGGGCATGGAGGAAGACAGTTGTTGGGATGAGCATTGGGTGTTATATGGAAACCAAGTCGACAATAAACCATTTAAGAAAAAAATAAAAATAAAAAATAAATTTACATGGAAAAAAAGCACATTGGAATGGAACTCCACTTGTCAAATTATGGTTGAATTGCAACTATCAGTTAGTTACAGAGTTTGGCAAAAATCAATGGAAGTATTCTGTGAGAATCAACAAGCTAGATAGAATTTATAATAAAGATTATTGTATATGTTATCACTGTAAATTTTGTTACTCATATTAGTAAAATGCATAATGAACTTATGGATGTATACTGATGCACACATTTATGGAGAGCTGGCTGTTAAAAATTTGCCAGCATACTGCTACTCAACATCCTTCACATACCCAAAGCAACACTTCTATCCCTCGTTCTAAAAAGGCAGGGGATGCCAACATCCACCAACACCCACCCACTCTTACCATGGACCTTTTCTTAGGACTCCCACCTTTTAGGGTTTGGACCTTGGTTTATTTTTGCTCTTACGTTTTCCATCTCTGTCTTTTTGCCTCACCTTTCAAAATATCTCTTCAGCTTTGTCTCATACCCCCTCAACTGATTTTTTATTCATTTATGCTTTCCAATATTTAACACCCAAGACTTTTTTCTTTCCTGATCATTCTTTTGACGGCATTCACTTCCTCTCTAGTGGATTCAATAGCATCTCTTGATTCTCTGAAAATATTCATGATAGTGTGTTGGATTTTTTTAGAGTGTTTACCTCCCTATCTAGTCTCTTTCTGCCACATAGCTTTTATCTTTTTGTTTGTTCGTTTGTTTTATCTCTACCTTTTCTACTAGATGCTCTCCTTGGCTTTCAGAGGGTCTTTGCCATATCTATCTGAGGTATTACTAAAAGAACAAGCCTCCTTGATGAAATGGCTGATTCCCAAACTAGGGCAAAGAAAGTAGTAGATGAGTCCAGAATATCCCTTTGTGCCAAAAAGTGCAAGAAAGTCTATCTTATGATGGACATAAGCCAGCAGGAAGGGGCTCCCAGTGAATAACTCTAGAATGAACTGAGCATAATATGCATAAGAATATAATATATTGAGCATACTATTTCATAATATACATATATATCATAAAACTCCAACTCACTGATGAAAATAAAGTCCATGAGATGACATCAATACAACTTCATAAATAAATAAATAGGGAGAAGGGGAAAGCTCTTCCTTGTACTAGAAAAACTAATAAAAATAAAAGGCAATGGTGGCATTAGAATATTATCCCCAGATAACATCCATATAATAGTTGATTCAGGCAAGAATAATCCACGATTTGAAAATGGTAGATAATAAATATTTATCAATTACAAAGGAAAAAACAATAACTTTACACTGAAGATACTTGGCAGACACCTCGTCTAAGCAGGTGATTAAAGTTAACATCGCTGGCAAAGGGATGAATGGGCATCATGTGCCTCTTGACATGTGCACAAACACAGCATCATTTGTGTGATATTGCTGCCAAAGGCTCCCTCAGGAGGAAACATCAGACAAACTGAAACTAAGGGACATTCTGCAAAATACCTGTCCTGTACTCTTGAAAAAAAAATGTCAATGTGAAAAGAAAGACTGAAGAATTGCTTCAGATTAAAGGAGCCTAAAGAGACATGACAACTAAATGCAGCACATGATCTGGGATTTTCTGCTCTAAAGGACATTATTGGCACAGTTGGCTAAATCTGAATAAGGTCTGTAGATATAATAGCCCTGAATCAATGTTAATTTCAATGTTAAAAAGAATGTCCTCGGTTTTGAGAAACATACTGAATTATTCAGGGGCAAAGGGGCATCATGTTCAGTGAAAAAATAATATGTTGATATTAGGGGAATTTGGTGAAGAGTAGACAGGAATTCTTGCAATTTTTCTCTAGGTCTGAAATTAGGCCAAAAAAAAAAAGAAAGAAAAAAGCAGTTGCAAAAATTCTAAAGCTGACTGGGAGCTGTGTGCACACCGGTCGGGTTGTTGACAATAGGCCTGGGGGAGGGGGCCTGCTGGGGCCTTCATTAGGCACCACCCCTCTTCCCTAGTTTCATCTTCCAATCTCCTGCCTACAGGTGTCTGCCTGGTTGTCAGGTGCCAGGAGTTGATGGGGCAGGGAAAGGAGTGTTGTGCTGGGGACTCAACATCCACTTAATCTCCTGTTTTCCCACCCTCAAGCCCCCTCCTCCCAGGACAGAGACCCTCTCCATAGAATAAATCTCCAATCCTTTGCCCAAATTGGGGGAGGAGGTAGTCTGGCCTCAGGGGGAAGAAACCAGGGGTTCTAACTCCTCTCAGCTTTCAGCCCCACCTACTTCTAGAAGTGCCTGAGCCTTTTCGGGGTTCCCAAGGTAAATCTAGCTGCTTGTAAATCTAGCAGGCCCACTGTGGTTTAAGACGCACCTTTCCACATCTGTCGAGTTAAACATCTGAGCTCCATCCACTCCCAGCTTCCAAAAGCTGCTATCATCTTGTCTCCTGTTCCCTTTTTCCTTGTGGTTTTAAATATTTTAATAAAATCTTCTGCTGTCATTTTCATGGAGTTTCAGGAAAGAGCATGTGTATCCAACCTGTCATCTTTAATTGGAAGTCCTTTGTTGTGTTCTCTAATCTTTCCACAATGACCACATATTTCTTGTGCAATTTTAAAATATATTTAAGCACATGAAAGAGTTAAACGTTGTGAAACCATGTAAAACAATTTAAGAATGGGATATCCATCAGGTTTCTGACAGGAAGATGACTAAGCTCTGAGAAGGAGCTGAGTGGTGTAAGAAAAGTATTTGGAGATGCTGCTCATTGGCAATGTGCCATGAAGGCAAAAGAGTTCCTCTGCGAACATGTTTTTAGGCTTCCGTTACAACAACAGCGACTATTAAAGATGGAGAGCACCTGGTGTGTGTTGGAAGGGTCCTCAGGGCCAAAGAAGCTAGCAAAAAAAAAACCATGATAGTTCTAGAGCTCAAATTTCATCAAATTATAGAGGCGGCAGGTACGAGCACGAAGGCCAAGGCCCTCCTTGCGGAGGAGAAAAAGGAAGCTTTGGAAAAGGCTACTCCCGGGGCTCGCTCAGATCCCAGGTTAGAGCCAGGCCTCTGTCCCCCGCACCAACACGAGGTCAGGATAGATCCAGGGGTGAGTCAAGTCTAAGGCTTGGTGCCAAACCCAGACCCTCTGCCAGCCGGATGCAGTGAGAGTCCCCAGCTCGGGTATTGCATCTGGATGCACCCACGATCACCTCCAGCTGCGTCCTCAGGTGCGCTGCGGCCCGGGATGGGTGGCGCCGCGAGGAGCGGCCTTTCCAGCTCCAGCCACACGGGGGCAGCAGAGGACAGGCGGAGAAAACCGAGAGGGTCTTGGGGAGGAGGGTGGGTGAGGGTAGGAGACTGGAGAAAGACCTAGAGAGGGATAGAAAGTACACAAAAAAGAGATGGCAGAAAAATGAAGAGAGGGGCAGGGAAACTGACAGCCCCGCACTCAGTGAGGACGAGCCTGGAAGCCCCAGAGCGATAAAGGGAGGAAGCACTATGCACAGCGAGAGAATTCCTCACTTGTGCAGGGTGCCACTGACTCACCTTATGATGTAATTATTATGAACCCGTTTCAGAGATGAAGAAACTCAGGGTGAGAAATGACACGGTCAGCGAAGTCTTGGAATTGGCACTAGATTGTTTACTGGCTGGGGGATTTACTTCTCTGTGCTTTGTTTTCCTTCCCTGCCACACAGGGTGGTTGTAAGGGTTAAATGAGATGACAGGCAAAGCGCTAGCCTAGCACTCGACACGTAGTAAATACCCAACAAATGCCAAGAGTTATTACTTATTTTTGTTGATGAATCCTCACAACATGGAGATGGGCCCCCCGATTCCAGGTCTGTAGAGCCCTGCTGAAAACTGCTCCCCCCACGTTAGAGTTGGGGAAACAGGCTCGGAAAGATTGCATGACTTAGCACCCGGATCTACAGCCAGTGAATAGCAGAACCAAGATTCAGAATCAGGTCGCTTGCCCCTTTCTTCTCTCGTGCCGACTGCTTCAGCCCAAGTTGCTAAATTTTTGGTCAGACCCTTTCCCGCGGAGCACAGCCTGCCGCCAGGCCCTGGACTGGGAAGTCAGCCAGGGGTCCACGGTATGTTTTGCTTTCAACCACCTCACTGATGGAATGACTGGCCAGAGCTGGACAGGGTAGGAGTTCTGTTAGATGTGTTCACTGTCCCTGTCAGGGACAAAGAGAGGAGATCCTGGTCCGGCTCACATACCCACAGTTTCCAGACTGTCAGGGACAAACATCTGGACAATGAGCACAGTGAACAGATGGCATGGGAGAGGCACACATTGGCATGGGAAAGGGACTGCATCCTTCAAAAGCCTGGTCTCCAATTACTGCTGGGTCCCCCTGGATCAGGCACTTAACTTCCCTTTGCTTCTAACCCTCTTCATCTGCAAAATGGGGGTAACAACAATCTACTCTTCCTCAATGAGGTGGGGAGGAGGTGGTAGGAAGATGAAATGAGGTGACCAGTGCACAGCAGCAGCCTGGCACACAGGATGCCAAGCAAGGAGCTCTGTTATTATTTCTAAAAGAGCTCTCACAGAATTATTTCAAAGAGTAAAAGAAATGAGGCACGTTCCAGTGCCTCCAACACAGCAGATACTCGGGAAACGAGACTTAAATCAGATCTGCTGTCAGGCTTTGCAGAGTTGAAGGGGGACACACACCCTGATACAGCTGGTCTTTCAGGCAACAATAACTTGGGGACAAAGCCCCTCCTGCCCCCCAACCACCTACCTCAAGAAGAATGTGTGCAAGGGACGGTGGGGCTTTTGTAAGAAAGTGAGCTCTGGGGCCTCCTGGTCAGCCCCTGCTGTGCCCACTGATAGTGAATGTGCACACCTGTGTACCACCCTCACCCCTTTCTCAGCAGGTGACCCCAAACCCTGCATCAGTCCTCTGTGACCTCCAGATTCCCCTTTTACCAGTTGCCAGCATCCTCCACCATCCTTGCCCCTGCCCTTCTGTCCCTCTGATAAGCGGGATCCTTCCTCTGGCCCAAAACCACCTCCATGCCCCAACCATGCACCTCCTCACATGTCAGCTCCTCTCCCTCCGGGCCCCTTCCCACCAGCACTAGAACTTGCCCCTCACACCAGCAGGCTGCCATCCCACAGTCTTGCTTCATCCCATATTTCCAAATAAGGTCACATTTTGAGGTTCCAGATGAACATGAATTTGGGGAGGATACTATGCAACCCAGTACATTTAAAATAAGATTTCACATAAATATCTAAATTACCACTTCTCTTTTTTTCTTTAAGTTTGTTTGTTTGTTTGTTTGTTTATTTTGAGGGGGGTGTAGAGAGAGAGGGAATCTCAAGCAGACTCCTTGCTGTTGGTGGTGGTGGCACAGAGCCCGAGGTAGGGCTCGATTCATGACCTGTGAGATCATGGCCTGAGCCGAAACCAAGAGTTGGGCGTTTAGCCGTCTGAGCCACCCAGGCGCCCCCACCACTTCTCTGTTAAGAACATCAGATGTGACCCCACATCAACCTGCACCCCAGGTCTCTGCATGGTGATGAGTGGCCGGAGCTGAGAGGTGGAGAACACTACCACAGTCCCTTCTGAAGGCGTCAGACAGCTGCAGGAGCACGCCAGGAGTAAAGACAGCCCGCACGCTCATCTTCCTTAGAACCAGTGGCAACTTTGTCAGATGAAGAGAAGCAGCAGCAAAGTGGTGTGTGTGCAACTTTTAAAGAGGCAACTGCTGGGGCGCCTGGGTGGCTTAGTTGGTTAAGCGTCCGACTTTCGCTTAGGTCATGATCTCGCGGTTCGTGGGTTCGAGCCCCGCGTCGGGCTCTGTGCTGACTGTCAGCTCAGAGCCTAGAGCCTGTTTCGGAGTCTGTGACTCCTTCTCTCTCTGACCCTCTCTTGCTCACGCTGTCTCTCACTCTCTCTCTCCTAGAAATAAATAAAGAAAGAAAGAAATAAATAAATAAAACATTTTAAAAAAAATTTAAAAAATAAAAAATAAATAAAAAAATAATAATAAAGAGGCAACTGCTCTCAACCCAAGCATTTCTCTCAGTCACATTGCCTACCTGGTCCTGGTCAGGATTTTCGTCTGGAGGCTGGCCAGACAGTAACGACACGTTTATGTGACTCATTCACTGGGCGCAGCAGTCACCCTCCATACCCTACCCAGAGCCCTCGTTCTTACCATTCCTGTCCACCTTCCAACTGCCAGCACATGCTCTAAGGGCCTCTCCAGCACAAGTGGAAACCGCAAAGCTACTGGAGCCCATTTTTCACCTCCATACACACATGCCAGACTTCAACCACTGACCAGCATAAGTGGGGGTATGAACACCCCAGCTCCCTCACCCCATGGGCAGGATGACTCTAAAGCACATGTTCTCCACTGAAGTTCCCAGACAGCTGTACAATGAAGCTCCAGTCACTCGCTATGGTAACATGTTCAGTGACACTCTCTCAGGTGGCCCACTGCCTGCCTGTCTCATTTCTCATCTCTCCTGGGAAAGTGCTTTCTGGGGTCACCTGTCAGATAAAGTGTTTGCAGAGGAGCACTTATGTTAGGGTGGGCTTCTAGAGGAACCTAGGTTTGAGGACAGAGACATGGCCTGCTTGTTTGTCTCTCCATTCACAGCACAGAGCACCGTGGATGAGTATGTCATTAAAAGTACTTATTGTTCATTCATTTATTCCACAGTATCTAGCTCCACATCTAGCTCCACTCTAGGCCTGGCCTGGGTTAGGGGCTGGGATACAGTGATGAGAGGATCCACTGTGTTTCCTGCCCTCCTAGAGCTTCCAATCCAGGGAAGACTGACTTTTTGTTTTTAAAGTGTATTTATTTTTGACAGAGAGCGAGCAAGCATGTGCAAGCTGGGGAGGGGCAGAGAGCATGGGAGACAGAGAGTCCAAGGCGGCTCTGTGTTGACCGCACAGAGCCTGATGTGGAGCTGAAACTCATGAACCATGAGATCATGACCTGAGCTGAAGTGAGACATTTAACTGGCTGAGCCATCCAGGTGGCCCCAGAGAAGACTGATCTTTAAGGAAACAGAGATTTCTGCCCTCCTAGAAAGCTATAGCTTGGCCCTGGAAACTTAAGAATGTAAAAAAGTGGAAACAGCACACACTGGCAAAATGAGTGGGGTGATCTTCCATTCACTTGGCAAATATCCACAGAGCATTTCTTCAGCCTCTCCTGACAGGGGTACAAACATGTCCACAGCCAGACAGAGCACCAAGAGGTCACACAGAGACTGTGGCAGCACCAAGGAAGGACTCACTCAGCCTGGTAAGGCCAGAAGGACTCCTTGGATGGGGTGTCACTCGAGGTGAAGCTTGAAGCATAGGAAGGCTTTTGCAAAATCTGGAAAGGAAAGAGCATTCTACACAAAAGAAACTACATGTAGAAAGGTAGGGAGGTGTGGAGATGGGTCAGCTTGGAGAACGGCAAGTGGCTTGGTGTGGGTGGGACAAAGGAGAGGGCTCAGAAAGGAGGAGCAGACAGGGGTAGGGATATGAAGGAGTTTCGTGATCGGCCACGGCATTCACACCTCATTAGGACTGTTTTCTCCTCAGTGGAATGAAAATGTTGAGGCTCTTGAAAAGATAAAATCGATTAATGTGAGAGAAGATCTGGCATTTATACAACACCTGGCATTTCACTGGCCCTCAGGGAACAGTAGCTACTTTACCCTAAGAATGAGTCCTAGGAAGTCACTTCAGGATTTGAAACCACACAAAGGCATGGTCAGCCTGGAGCTTTGGGAGATGCCAGTGAGCAGGTTGCTGTGGTCAGAAGAGGTAACCTGCATGGTTTCCAGGCATGCTGATAGTTTCCTATGCCTTTCTGCCTGAGAGCTTTCTCTAGTATTGGAGAGAATCACGTGCAGAGCAGGCCAGAAATGCAGAGGAGTTAATATTCCAGGAGCAACCCTCTCCCAAGAAGGATTAGGAATCAGTGGATAAAACCTTCCATTTCCTAGCCTGCTATGGGACAATTCACTGCCTCTCAGAGGGTCCCCATTGGATTGAGCTCCAAGTGGTACCAGAGGTAACCCATTCATTAGTATATCTTTTATTAGCTTTTCTCCATTTCCTTTTTCTTTAAATTTTTTAAAAATTTATTCTTGTGAGAGAGAGGCAGAGCATGAGTGTGTGAGGGGCAGAGCAAGAGAGGGACACAGAATCTGAAGCAGGCTCCAGGCTCTGAGCTGTCAGCACAGAGCCCGACGCAGGGCTCGAACCCACGAACTGTGAGATCATGACCTGAGCCGAAGTCAGACACCTAACTGACTGAGCCACCCAGGCGCCCCTATCTCACTTCTATACTCTCTCACTATGCCTCGCAGGACCACCTCCGAAATAAACTACTTACACCCAAATTATGTCTCAAGATCTACTCTTGGAGAAACCCAAACTAAACAGGTGGCAACAGAAATGATCCTAGAAATCAGACCTTAGGAGGAGATTCTAGAATTAAATTACGAGGCAGCTAGATGGCAAAAAGAATCCCATTTTTACTGGGAAGTGGGATGCTTTTGTAGCAGCACAATTACTGACTCTAGCCTGTGATAGACTGGGCAGATATAGAAGTGGAAAGAAAACCAAAAACCATGTAATAGCTCCAGTCCTTGAAAGCAATGGAAGCAATGGTAATTATAAGGATTGTGGAGTTGATTAGCTTGTGTTACCTTGAAGAAAGAGGATCTGTCAGGCTGTTAAGTCCACCATCGACTCAGGGCACATTTGAAAACTAGAAGGTCTCCATGGCACAATTTAAAGAGACATTCATCTCCTGCAGCAGGAGGGCAGACTGCTGAAAATCAGCCCAAGACTTAACTGTAACCATGACTAAGTTACAAAAGAGACTGAATCCACAGCTCCAGTAAGTCCTGAGCCAAAGTCCGAGTCCCAGTAGAGCAGAAGTAAGATGCTGAGACTTGGGATTCAGACTGGAGAACCTTAGGCCCCATATCTTCCTGAGCCCTCTAGGGTTGGCACAAATGCTTCCTCTCCCCACATAGTGAGGAGTAGCCTCCTGTTGCCAGGACCATGCAAAGCCCTCCCAAAGGCAATTGTCTTACAAGGTAATAATTGTTTTCCTGCCTCCTTCCACCCCACCCCACCACCCATGACATGTAGGCCAAAATCTAGGTCTGATCTCAGCATGGTTTGATGGAGAGGTACTCTCCCTTACATGGCAGGTAACAGATTATTCACCATCAGAGCTGCAGGAACTAACATATATAGCAGCAAGAACTAGAAGATTATATATGAGAGTGTTTCTTGAGGGTGCTGGGCCATGGAAAAGAAGAATATTAGGCTGGATAGGAAGTAGTTTATCAAAGTAGGTATTCTTGTCACTCAGGACTTCACATCCTGGCAAGGATGTTCAAAGCCAGTCTTAACACACTGCTAGGGTAGTTTCTTGAAGCTTATAGATGACATTGGCCTACAGTAAATGAGGTATAAATACCTTGCCTTGGCAGAGTATTATGGAAGAGGTCAGAAAGTTCAGACAGGTGGGCATGCTCAAATGGATTTATGATGCAAGACCAGACAGCCACCGACGAAGTTCTATAAGAGGGCTAGAGAACACTCACTTTACTCTGCCGTATGGAATGACAGGGAAGGCACTATAAAAAACTCAGTGTTGGCTTTCCTCTGTAAGCCAAGTTGATGGTAAAGATGCAGCTATGAACTGAGCTACCTGGTGTCAATGGGAAGAAAGAATTCTGAACTATCAGAGGTCAGGTAGTGGCACTTAAACATCAGAAACAAGGTGGGTGTTATATGGACAACTGGAATGGTAACCAAAGACCCTTACCCACAGAATTATGTGGTGATGGCTAATAGTGTTTCCAGAGGAGACAGATGGACAGCCATCTAGAGTGTTGACTTACTTATAAACCAAAAAATATCAAGAGCATCGAAGTAGAAAACTGATAATCAATTGCCACAATGGAAAATCATGATCCTTTGCCTAGTTTCTAGAGTTGAGTGAGTTCTCAGATCCAGAGTCCATTAATTGAAGGAGAAGCCAGGTCCCCTTGAGAAAGGACCAAAAAATCACATTGCAAGTATATACAAAACATATTACCCCTGTCCCCCAAAGCCCTATAACCAGTTACCAGACAATCCATAGTGAAGAAAGGGGAACAACCAAGTCTCCCGAGGGCTACTGAATAAAGCGCCTGAACTTTTTTTTAATGTTTATTATTATTGAGACAGTGAGAAATACAGCATGAGTGGGGGAAGGGCAGAGAGAGAGGTAGACACAGAATCCGAAACAGGCTCCAGGCTCTGAGCTGTCAGCACAGAGCCCGATATGGGGCTCAAACCCACGAACTGTGATATCATGACCTGAGCCAAAGTCAGACACTCAACCAACTGAGCCACCCAGGCACTCCTAAAGTGCCTGAACTTCTAACCAGAAAACTCAACATGCCATCATGGCTCCCTTGTTGGATTGAGGTTATGTAAATGTTAGATGATACATGGAGCCCAAGTGTATCTTGCATGGAATCCATCTTGTGAGGAAAGGTCTAGTGAGAGGTCCTGAAACTGCTCCCTGCCCAGGACAAGAGTTGGAATCAGAAGCAGTGCTACAGCATGAGTAGAATGGCAGAAATTAGTGCCATGATCAATGAATTAAAGAATGCAGGGTGATGATTTTTACCATATCCGTCTCTAGTTTACCATTATATTCCCTGCAAAAAAAAAAAAAAAAAATAGACCATGATGGACAATGGTGGACTACCAGAAACTTAACAAAGTGGCAGATCCAACCACAGCTGTTATGCCAGAAATGGTAACTCCAACTAGAATCAGTCAACACCTGGCATAGAGCTATTGGTGCAGCAAATGTATTTTCAATCCCCATCAAAAAGGAAGATCAAAAGCAGTTCAGAGTTCTCATTTCACATTCACCTAGGATGAATAGCAATACACATTGACCTTGTTACCCCAGGGCTATGATTATCCTCCTTGCTGTCTCAAAGTAATCAAAGGAGCATTGGTCATTTTTACATTTCCACAAAACATCATCATACTGGTCCAGCATACTAAAGACATCATGTTATCAGATCTCATGAGCAGAAATACTCTGTATACCTTAGAAAGAAACGTGTGCTAGAAAGTAGGAGATTCATCCTACAAATATTAAGAGGTCTGCAACATCAATACCAACTTTTAGTACTCTGATGGCACAGGGAATCCTAGGACATCCCACCTCCCCAAAGTAAAGGATAAGTTATTGCACCTTTTACTTACCATAACTAAGAAAAAGGCACAGCCCCTGGTAGGCACTTTGAGTTTTAGATACAGCCCATACTTATACTGTTATAAACCAATTTTGGGGTGACTTAGAAATTTACCTGTTTGGAGAGGACTCTACAGCTGGTTTAGGTTTCTGTAAAAGCTGCCCAATAAACTCAGTGGTGTTAGACTTATCCATGGTAGATAGGAGACCATGAGGAATCTCTGACGAGCCCCCAAATCAGAGTTTCAGTACAGACTTCTAGGATTCTGGAGGAATGCTATTCATATTTCTGCATCAGAGAAGTATTTGCCATTCAAAAACAAGCTCCTGGCATGCTATTGGGCCTTAGGAGAGACTGAGAACCTGACCTAAAACATTAAATGACTATGAAACCAGAGATGCTTATCAAGAGCTAGACATTACCAGAACCAAAAACAATTCTATCATACAATGTAAATGTTACATTAGTATTGAGTTGAGAAGGTCCAGAAGGTACAAATAGGGAACCCAAATTCAATATCTCCTACCTCCATTGCATTGCAGTCTCTCCATCAGTTTCACCTAGGGCTTCTTTTTTTTTTTTTTTTAAGTTTTTTTTTGTTTTGTGTGAGAAAAAGACCATGAGTAAAGAAGGAGTAGAGAGAGAATCCCAAGCAGGCTTCCAATGGAGGGCTGAGTCTTACAAACTGTGAGATCATGACCTGAACTGAAATCAAGAGTTGGATATTTAACTTACTGAGCCATCCAGGTGCCATATTTCCACTTATAGCTTTTTAGGAGATTTGCAACAAGTGGCTGATGGGATGGAGAAAAACTAGGGACTTGTTCATGGATGGGTAGACTCAATATGTTTGTACAAGTAGAAAATGGACTTCTATACACTACAACTTGTTTGTGTATGAATTCAAGAAATGGGAGCGGGAAGACATCCACCATTGGGGAAAGCTTCAAGCAGTACATGTAATCATCAGTTTTGTGTGGCAAGGACAAAGGTAAGGATATATATAGATTCCTGGGAAGTGGTAAAAGGCTTGTGTGCATAGTCAGGAGCTTGAAGGAAAGAAAATTAAAAGACCAGAAACAAAGAAGGCTTGACAAAGAAAGAGTCATTTAGATCAACCTACAGGAGTGTTCATGAAGTGTGAAGGTATTTGTGTCACATATAATGCTCCTCAGAGATCTGCCAGAGGGAGCACTGAATAACTAGGACAATAGAATGACTCACTTAATAGATGTTAGTCAAATTCTATCTTTGGCCATCCCAGTGACTATACAATAGGCCCTGCCTTAAGCCACTATTACCCTGCCTTTCCTATTCAAACTGTATGGCAAATTGCATGTAACCAAATAGCCTTGGTTGATAAGGAAAAGTTGTTGTTGTTGTTTTTACAAAATAATTTCCATTAGAAAATGTTGGTAAAATAATGAAACTAGAAAAATACACTTTTTTTGAAGCCCCTCATGGAATAATGTTCTTTTGTTTGTTTTATTTTTGAGTGAGAGCGAGCAAACCCACACAAGAGTGGGGTAGGGGCAGAGAGAGAGGGAGACACAGAATCCGAAGCAGGCTCCAGGCTCTGAGCTGGAGAACCCGATGTGGGGCTCGAACTTCGAACTCACTAGCTGTGAGATCACGACCTGAGCTGAAGTCGGAAGCTTAACCAGCTGAGCCACCCAGGCGCTCCCAATGTGGATGCAAATCACATTTCATAAAAGTTTAACATGTATATTCATTTTCCATTGCTACTGTAACAAATTACTATAAACATAGTGCCTTAAAACAACATAAATGTATTACCTTACAGTTCTAGAGGTCAGAAGTCCAAAATGAATCCCAATGGGCTAAAAACAGGGATATCATGAGGACTGTGTTCCTTGTAGAGGCACCAGGAAAGAATCCAATGCCTAGCTATTCTGGGTACTAGAGGCTGCCTGCATTTTTTGGCTAGTTGTTTCTTTCTCCTTTTTCAAAACCAGCAGAGTAATATCTCCAAATCCCTTTCTGACTCTGAACTCCCCTGTGCCTCCTTCTTCTACTTAAAATGATCCTTGTAATTACAGTGGGTCCACCTGGATAATCCAAGATACTCTTTAAGATCATCTGATTACCCTTAATTCCATCTGCAACCTTTATTCCCTCTTGCTGTATAACATATTTACAAATTCTAGAGATTAGGACACAGACATCTTTAGGGGAAGACCGCTAACCTGCCCACCACAATGGGGAACTAGATATTTGCCACGTATCAAATTGTCAACTCACAGATTATTTAGAGATCATAAGGGGAGAAGAGCACCTTAACAATGAAGGAGTCAGATTGTCACCACCTGAACCCACTGATCAATTTTAACATCATTATTGGTGGATGGTCTATAGTCTTGTGTTATATAATATGAAATAAACAGAATCACCAATGAAAAATTCTTACCAAGAACATTTTACATAACTTTAAACAACCTTTTGGGTCTAACTTCCAGTTTACCAGAAATACAGGGGATAGAGGAAAAAGTTAAATGACACCTTGAAGAAGCAATCAGACAGATTCTAAAGAGGGTAATTCTAGAGTACAATTGACTTGGTTTCTTTAGTAAACCACTGGCATTAAAAAAAAAAAATGAAGGGCTGTTCTAGGTTAAATGATAAGGTTTCTTGAGAACCAGACTCTGAAACATGGATCTGAATTTCTGTGGGAAGCCCTGAAAAATCCATAGGGTAGCAATGAAGCAATCCAGGAAAGGAAAGGAGCTAATGCAGTTTTTTGTTACACAGATACTGAAGTGGGTAACTGGACCTCAATCTCATGAGGAAACTCTGCGAAATGGCATAAAACACAAGATTCAGAATTATCACACCCGAAGAGCAAAAGAGCTGGAATAGCTATAAACCAACTATCAAAATAATTTGTAGAGGACTAGTCCCTGGGAGTGTTAATTCCTTGGCATTTTTGGCATGTGGCAAGCAGGTAAAGCAGTCTTTTACCTGTGATATACCTAATATATTTGACACCTGTGATGGATCACATTTTAACAGCCCCTTTCTCTATATGAAAAAAAATATTCATTTTTTTAAGTTTATGTTTATTATTTTGAGAGAGAGCACAAGTCAGGGAGGGGCAGAGAAATGGAGAGAGAGCATCTCAAGCAGGCTCTGCACTGTCAGCACAGCTCCTGACGTGGGGCTTGAACTCATAAACCGCAGGATCATGACCTGAGCCATAGTTGGAGGCTCAACAAACTGTGCCACCTAGGTGCTCGAAAAAAATATTTTCAATAATTAGTATGAAATAAAATGGAAAATAATCATGAATAGAAAAGAAATACAATGAGAATTTTCTTTTGTTGAAATTTGTATAATTATGCCATTAAAATTTTTAAATAAAAAAATTTTAATGCTTATTTATTTTTGAAAGAGAGATGCACAGGGCACAATGGGGGAGGGGCAGAGAGAGAGACAGACACAGAATCCAAAGCTGACTCCAGGCTCTGAGATCCCAAGCTCAGGCTCAAACCCACAAGTTGTGATATCATATCAGCTACTTAACCAAGCAAACCACCCAGGTGCCCATAAATTTTTAATTTTTTTAACACTTATTTTTGAGAGAGAGGGGCAGAGAGAGAGGAAGACACAGAATTAGAAGCAAGCTCCAGGCTCTGAGCTGTCAGCACAGAGTCCAATGCAGGGTTCAAACTCACAAACTGTAAGGTCATGACCTATGCTGGAGTCGGACACTTAACTGACTGAGCTACCCAGCTGTCCTTAAAATTTTTAATTTTAAATAAACAAGGAGCACCTGGGTGTCTCAGTTGTTTGGGTGTCTGCCTCTTAATTTCGGCTGGGGTCATGATCTCACAGTGGTGGGATTGAGCCCCACATGGGGATTATACATATGATTTTTTACTTGAACTACACCATGCTTACCAAACAAAAATATTGTGCCTCAAATTTAACACTTTATTTTACTGTTTTAAATTTTAAACACAAGTTCCCACCCATGTACCCTCTCACATTGCTTCCCTGGCTGGGCAGCAGAAGTTTCCATGGGTCTATTCAGTGGGTTGTGGCTCTCCTGGTCCCATGATCAGTGCTGGGGTGATACAGTGAGCAAGACTGTGGTTGGAGGAACCCTGTACATCATCTCCTTTGACCCTCATATCACAGCCTCTTCTTCTTGATCAATATTACTTGGCATAGTTGGCAGGATCAAAAGCTCCTAACTTTTGTCCTGAGCATCACCATAGATTCAACCAAGGTACCTACAAAGGCCTGTTGTGCTCTGACATCTCCCTGGTGGTTTCAGGTCCCAGTGGAAACCAAATGGGAATCAGTGGTTGAGTCAATGGCCCCACAACAAAACACAGAGGACATGGAAAAAGCTTGAGCTTTTCATGCAAGATCTCACAAGTCCATTTTGACCAGCAAGTACAGAATTCACTTTCTTTTTTTTTAAACAAATACCTTTCCTTTTTTTTTAAATTTTTTAAACGTTTATTCATTTTTGAGAGACAGAGACAGAGCGTGAGTGGGAGAGGGGTAGAGAGAGAGAGGGAGACACAGAACCTGAAGCAGGCTCCAGGCTCTGAGCTGTCAGCACAGAGCCTGATGTGGGGCTCGAACTCACTGTCAGTGAGATCGTGACCTGAGCCGAAGTCGGATGCTTAACTGACTGAGCCATGCAGGCGCCCCGAAAATTCACTTTCAAGTATGAAAATTTCTGCTGAGGAAATGCTCACTAGCATACAGTTTGTAACTGCTATTGTCATTTTTAAAATACCCTTTTATATGTATCAGTTGGTAATACACTCTCACTTGAAACTCTCCACACTGAGATAATTGTATATATCATCTGGGATGTCCATGTTCAGAATTTCATACCTTAGGTCTATTGAAAAAGAAAAAAATAGTTCTGTCTTAGACAAAGAAAAGCAAGTTTACCTTGGAGAGGTTTGGGGCTTCTTCCTCTGCCTTTAAACTGGGAAGATCTTCCAACAGGCCCTCAGTGGAAACTAGGAGAATACATAACAACTCTCAGGGCACTGCTGGGGTTGCTCGTTGCCCAGCAACTTGTCAGTGAGCTTTGCTGGATGTGGACATGACGTGGGAGTGGGGAGGGGTGGGGTGGTGGTTAGTAAGTATGGACTAATCTGCTGCTGGGCCATCCTCCTTGGTGGACAAAGGAAGGCAGAATAGAGGAGCAGGAAAGAAATGAGAGACAAAGCCTTTAGTTTCCTAGCTAAGGGGAACATATTCAGTGTGAAAGAGTCAACCTAAAAAAAGGGTGAACCCTAAAGTGCATGTTATGTTGTAATGATAGAGTCCCATGACCTCTCTGCTTGTTTGAGGTTCAGCCAAATTGTTACTATCTTCTTAGAAAACCAGTTCTTCCCCAGGGTGCCCATAGGCTGCTACTATAGTGATTGCATCTTCTATAAGATTTTGTACTTTATTGGAAGACTGAAATCAATCCCAAGCAAATATCCTATTGTAGTTATTCACTAATCAGTCATCATACAGAAAAGATTATACATAAGAGATTTGAAATAGTGCCATCCTACCATTTATAAACTATCAATCGCGTGGTACTTTCCTTCTAGTCTTCCTTTCCTATGTAGTGTGTATGTGTCCAGTGGCTGCATGAGTGTATGAGTCAGTGGCTGCTTATAGTGGCCACAAGACATGGCACAAGTGGGAAGTTCATTATGAAGAGGAGGCAGGGAGTGAGCGTTGACATGCTCTAACCCAGCTGTACAGGAGATTTGCAATAAGAGTGCTGGGCACCAGCTAACAACCAAGTTTTACATTGAGTCTCTGTTTTTCACTATCCCTTGGGTGTGTGCTTACAGAATTTGAGCACTTCTAAGGCTTATGATAAAATTTTCAAATACATTAAAATATATTGCTGATTCTTATCTGCTTCAGTCATGTACAAGCAATGATCCCAGCACTGACATATTACCTGCACTGTCTTACATGGGGCCTCATACCTCTCAGAATCCATGGGTTGACCAAAAAAAAAAGAAAAAAAAAAAGGAGAAAAAAAGGGGAGGGCACCTGGATGGCTCAGTCGATTAAGCATCCAACTTTGGCTCAGGTCATGATATTATAATTCATTAGTTCGACCTCCTCATTGGGCTCAGTGCTGACAGCTCAGAGCCTGGATCCTGCTTCTGATTCTGTATCTCCCTCTCTCTGTGTCCCTCCCCTATTCATGCTCTTTCAAAAATAGATAAACTTTAAAAAAATAAAAAAGAGGGAGGAGCCAAGATGGTGGAACACCATGGAAGTCTTTTTCCCATCTCGAGTACATGAAATACAGCCAGATCCTGCACACTAAACCATCCTGCACACCTAGAAAACTGAGGTGAGGATTAACACAATCTGCACAACCCGAACCACAGAACTCAGCAGGTATAGGGCACGGAGAGGTGAACTGGAGGAGAGAGAAGCTGCGGAGGGCAGGGAGCAGTTTTTGCTTGAGGAGGGGGTGGGGGGTACGGGAAAAGCACCGTGCCCCCAAAAGAAGCTGGAGAGAAAGTAGAAAAGTGGAAACAGCTGCAGGGACTGAACTAAAAAAAGAAGGAGAAAAGAGAGGGTTTAAATTCCATTAAGACTCTATCAACACGGGGAATGCAGAGTCTGAAAGAGCACAGCTCAATGCCTGGTGGTGCTCTGGTGGGAAGGGCCAATCCCCAGGAGCAGCATGAAGTCCAGGGGGTCCTCCTGCCACATGGGAAAGGCGGTTTCTCTTCTGAGAGGACATTTGGTAGAGGCGGTGCAAAGGTCCCACCAGACCCCAGAGAACACACATTCGCTGGTGTGGAACAAGGTTGTTAAGGGTGAAGCCTGGTGCCAGATGTGTGTTGTGATTTTCCATAATCCCTGAAACACAATCGCGTGAACTTTTTCTGGAGCGGGCTGGCACGCAACTGCAGTCTCTGAGCATCAGCAGCAACACGGTCCTGCGAACATTCCTGGGGGTAGCCAGCACCCAGCCATTTCTCAGTGAGACCCTCCCCCAGAAGGTCTGAGTCAGTCAAAGCTGCTATCCCTCAGAAGTGAGGAGTTGGGAAACACAGCCGCATCTAACATAAAACTCAGGAGGGAGTGCCTCCTGGCACCCTGACGGCTTGGTCACGGAAAGTGTAAAAGCAGGGAGTGGACAAAAGCCGGAGGCGAAAAACGGGTGTTGGATTGCCAGTAGGGGAGAGCACAGAGTTCAAATACTAGAGACTGGGTAGCTGGGTGCCACCATGATCACTCTTCCCACGCATGCGTATACACACCTACAAGCACCGCAAAGATCTACCCCAGTAAGCTTAGCAGCGCCATCTAGTGGAGAACAGAGCCATTACACTAAACCTCGCCCAATTGTGCCAACCTCGCTCTTCAGGAGCAACCATAAGTCTCTCTGCCTGCTTAGTTTGCAGACTATAAAATGCTTCAGAGTTTGACTTCCAGGAGAAAACGTTGTAACTTCGATTGTATTTCAGTCTGTTAGCTGATCCATCTATTCAATTTTCTTTTTTCTTTTTCATTTCTTTTTCGTGAATACAGAAAGAAAAAAACATTTATTTTTATTTTCAATTTTTATTAAAAATATTTTTCTTTAATTTTTTCTATTACTTTTTTACTTTTTAAAAAAATGTCAAAATCTATTTTACTTCCATCATTTCATTTTATTCTATTTCATTGTATTCATTTTTTCAAAATTTCAAACGTTTTCCTTTTTTTCTCCCATTTTTTATCTAATCTATCAAGCTCCTTTCAACGCCCAGACCAAAACACACATAACGTCTAGCATCATTTATTTGATTTGTGTGTGGGATGGTGTGTTGTTTTTAATTTTAATCTTAATTTTTTTACCTTATTAATTCCTTTTCTTCCTTCAAAATGATGAAAAGAAGAAATTCACCCCAAAGAAAGAGCAAAAAGAAACAACATCCAGGGACTTAATCACACAGATACAAACAAGATTTGTCTGAACCAGAATTTATAATCACAATAATAAGAATACTGGCTGGGGTCGAATATAGTTTAGAATCCCTTTCTGTGGAGATAAAATAAGTAAAAATTAGTCAGCATGAAGTTAAAAATGCTGTAACTGTGCTGCAATCTCAAATGGTTGCCACGGTGGCAACGATGGATGAGGCAGAGCTGCTAGCAGATCAGTTATATAGAGGAAAAACTTATGGAAAATAATGAAGCAGAAAAAAAGAGGGAGACTAAAGCAAAAGATAACTATTTATGAACTAGAGGGGTACCTGAGCGGCTCAGTAGGTTAAGCATTCGACTTTGGCTCAGGTCATGATCTCACGGTTCATGAATTTGAGTCCCACGTCGGGCTCTGTGCTGACAGCTAGCTCAGAGCCTGGAGGCTGTTTCAGGTTCTGTTTCTCCCTCTCTCTCTGACCCTCCCTTGCTCATGCTGTCTCTCTCTTTCTCTCTCTGTCTCTTTCAGAAAAAAAAAAAAAAGAATTAGAGAAACCAGTGATTCACTAAAAAGGAACATCAGAATACAGGGGTCCCAGAAGATGAAGAGAGAGAAAAAGGGGTAGATGGGTTATGTGAGCAAATCATAGTGGAAAACTTCCCTAACCTGGGGAAAAACACAGACATCAAAATCCAGGAAGCACAGAGGACTCCCACTAAATTCAACAAAAACCGACCAGCAACAAGACATATCATAGACTAATTCACAAAATACTCAGGCAAGGAAAGAATCATGAAACAGCAAGGGAAAAAAAGTCCTTAACCTACAAGGGACGACAAATCAGGTTCACAGCAGACCTATCCACAGAATTTGGCAGGCCAGAAAGGAGTGGCAGGATATATTCAATGTGCTGAATCAGAAAAATATGCAACCTAGAATTCTTTATCCAGCAAGGCTGTCATTCAAAATAGAAAGAGAGATTAAAAGTTTCCCAGACAACAAAAAATTAAAGGGGTTCATGACCACTAAACCAGCCCTGCAAGAAATTTTAAGGGCTACTCTCTGAAGGGAGAAAAGGCAGGAAAAAAAGACCAAAAGTAACAAAGACTAGAAAGGACCAGAGCACACCACCAGAAACTCCAACTCTACAAGAAACATAATGGCAATAAATTCATCTTTCAGTACTCACTCTAAACATCAAAGGACTAAATGCTCCAATCAAAAGACATAGGGTAACAGAATGGATAAGAAAACAAGATCCATCTGTATGCTGTTTACAAGAGACCCACTTTAGACTGAAAGACACCTTCAGATTGAAAGTAAGGGAGTAGAGAAACATCTATCATGCTAATGGACGACAAAAGAAAGACGGAGTACCCATACTTATATGTGACAATCTAGACTTTAAATAAAGACTGTAACAAGAGATGAAGAAGGGCATTATATCATAATTAAGTGGTCTATCCACCAAGAAGACCTAACAATTGTAAGCATTTATGTTCCAAATGTGAAAGCACCCAAATATATAAATCAATTAATCACAAACATAAAGAAACTCATTGATAATAATACCATAATAGTAGAGGACTTCAATACCCCACTTACAGCAATGTACAGATCATCTAATCAGAAAATCAACAAGGAAACAATGGTTTTGAGTGACACACTGGACTTAACAGATATATTCAGAACATTTCATCCTAAAGCAGCGTAATATACATTCTTCTCCAGTGCACATGGATAGTTCTCGAGAATAGATCACATACTGGGACACAAATCAGCCCTCAACAAGTACAAAAAGATCAAGATCATACTGTGCATATTTTCAGACCACAACGCTATGAAACTCAAAATCAACCACAAGAAAAAAATTGGAAAACTAACAAATACTTGGAGACTAAAGAACATCCTACTAAAGAATGAATGAGCTAATCAAGAAGTTAAAGAGGAAATTAAAAAGTACATGGAAGCCAACGAAACTGATAACACCACAGCCCAAAATCTCTGAGACGCAGCAAAGATGGTTCTAAGAGAGAAGTATATAGCAATCCAGGCCTTCCTCAAGAAGGAAGAAAGGTCTCAGATACACAACCTAATCTTACACCTTAAAGAGCTGGAAAAAGAACAGATAAAACCCTAAAACAGCAGAAGATAGGAAATAATAAAGATTAGAGCAGAAATCAATGCTGTCAAAACCAAAAACAAACAAACAAAAAACAGTAGAACAGATCGATGAAACCAGAAGCTGGTTCTTTGAAAGAATTAACAAAGTTGACAAACCACTAGGCAGTTTGACCAAAATGAAAAAGAAATGGACCCAAATAAATAAAATCACGAATGAAAGAGGAGAGATCACAACCAACACAGCAGAAATAAAAAACAATAATAAGAGATTATGAGCAACTATATGCCAATAAAATGGGCAATGTGGAAGAAATGGACAAATTCCTAGAAACATATGAACTACCAAAATGGAAATAGGAAGAAGTAGAAAATTTTAACAGACCCATAACCAGTAAAGAAATCTAATTAGTAATCAAAAATCNATGGATGCAAAAATCCTCAACAAGATATTAGCCAACCAGATCCAACAATGCATTAAAAAATATATTCACCACAATCAAGTGGTGAATGTATATTAAATATACATAATATTTAAAATATTTATGGATACAATATTTATCCTTCTAATAATTTGAAAACATACACTCAGTGGCATTAATTAAAGTCACAGTTCTTTGTATCCATTACTATGATTTACACCCAAAACTCACTAGATCCCAAATAATCTCTGTACCCATGAAGAAATAACTCCACCTTCCCCTCTGCCTTTGGCCTTTGGTAATCTCTCCTTTCTGTCTCTATGAATTTGCCTATTCTAGATAGGTCCTATAAGTGGAGTCATATGATATATGTCTTTCTCTGCCTGCCTAATTTCATGGAGTGCCTGAGTGGCTCAGTCCATTGAGCATCTGACTCTTGATTTTGGCTCAAGTCATGATCTCATTGTTTGTGGGATGGAGCCCTGCATCAGGCTCTGCACTGCTCATCTCCTGCTCTCTCTCTCAAAATAAATAAATAAACTTAAAAAACGATGGCTTGTCTTGCCATTCTATTCAACATTTTGTTGTAGATTCTAGCCAGGGAAATGAGGCAACAAAGTGAAATAAAAGGCATCCAGATTAGAAATAAAAAAGTAAAACTACGTCTGCTTACACATGACAAAATCTTGTATAGCATACACTAAGAGACCCACTCAAAAACTATTAGAACTAATAAATGAGTTCAGCAAGGGTGCAGTATATAAGATCAATATACAAAAATTAACTGTGTTTCTATATACTTACAATGAAGTCAAAAATGAAACTTTAAAAACTTCCATTTATAAGAATAAAATGCTCAGCAATAAATTTATCAAGTACAAAACTTATACTCAGGAAACTACAAAACATTGTTGAAAAAAATTAAAGAAGACCCAAATCAATACAAAGACATCCTATGTTCATAGATCAGAAGACTAATATTGTTATGATGGAAATATTTTGCAAATTAATCTATGGATTCAATACAACCTACATCAATTTTCTAACTGACGTCTTTGCAGAAATTGACAAGATAATCCTAAAATCCATATGGAAATTCAAGGAACACAGTCAAAACAATCTTGAAAAAGATACACCAAGCTAAAAGACTCACACTTTGCTATTTCAAAACTTATTACAAAGCTACACTAATCAAAACAGAGTGATACTAGCATGGATCAATAGAACAGAACTGAGAGTCCAGAAATAAGCCTTCACATTTATGGTTAATTGAGTCTTGACAAGGATGCTAACATAACTCAATGGGAAAGAGCAGTCTTTGCAACAAATCATCCTGGGACAATTGGATATCCACATGCAAAAGAATGAATTAGGGCTCTTACTTCACACATACACAAAAATTAATTCAAAATGGATCAAACAGTCAATATAAGGGTAAGAGCTATAAAACTCGTTGAAGAGGGGCTGCTGGGTGGCTCAGTCAGTTAAGCATCTGATTTCAGAACAGATCATAGTCACATGGTTCATGAGTTTGAGTCCCTCATCCAGTGAGCTTAAGCCCCATATTGAGTGAGCATGACCCCTGCTTCCAGTGAGCCCTGCTTTTCTCTCTCTCCCTCCCCCCCCACCCTCACTCACTTGCACCCTTTCTCTTTCTCAAAAAAAAAAAAACTCTTTGAAGAAAATTTAAGTGTAAATCTTCATAACCTTATTTTAGGCAGTGGTTCTTAAATGTAATACTAAAGATACAAACATCAAAGGAAAAAAATCTGATAAATTTTACTTCATCAAAACTAAAAACTTGTGCTGCAAAAGACACCAAGAAAGGGACAAGACAACCCTAGAATGGGAGAAAATACTTGCAAGTCATCTAGCTAACAAGGAGCTTGTATCAAGAATATAGGAAGAATTTTTACAAGTCAATAGCAAGGGGCACCCGGCTGGCTCAGTTAGAGGAGAGTGCAATTTGTGGTATCAGGATTGTGAGTTTGAGCCCCATTTTGGGTGCAGAGATTACTTAAATTAAAAAAAATTTTAAAAACCTCAATAGCGAAAAGACAATCTAGTTGTTTGGGCAATGGGCAAGGGACTTGAATAGACATTTATTTGTACAAAGAAGACCTACAATGGGCAAAAAGCACATGAAACAATGATCAATATCATTAACTATCAGAGATATGCAAATCAAATCCACAATGATATATCACTTTACAATACTAGGATGGCTAGAATCAGAAAGACAGGTAACAAGTTGACAAGGATATGGAAACATTGGAAACCTATTACACTATTGGTGAGATTGTAAAATGGTGCAGCTGCTGTGGAAAAGAGTTTGGCAGTTCCTCAAAAACTTAAACATAGAGATGTAATGTGATCCAGCAATGTCACTTCTAGGTGTATCCTCAAAGGAAATGAAAATGTATATTCACACAAAAACTTCTACACAGATGTTCATAGCAACATTATTCACAATAGCCACAAAGTGGAAATGATTCAAATGTCCACCAACAGATGAATGGATAAAGAAAATGTGATGTATCTTATTTATTCAGTGGCATAATATTTAGCAGTAAAAAAGAATGAGGCACTGATCCACACTACAACATGGATGAACCTTGAAAATAGCATGCTAAGTGGAAGAAGCCAAACACAAAAGACCACATGTTATATGATTTTGTTTATATGAATTTTCTAGAACAGACAAATTTATGTAGAGAGAAAATAAATTAGTGGCTAGGTGGAGTTGGAGAGTTTAGGGCAAATGGGTAGTGACCGGTAATGGGTACAGAATTTCTTTTGGAAGTGATGAAAATGTTCTAAAATTGATTATTTTAATGGTTAGATGACTGTGGGAATACACTAAAAACCATGGAATTATACAATTTAGATAGGTGAATTGTATGGGATATGAATTACATCTCAATAAAGCTGTTATTTGAAAATCCTCAACTGTAACAAAACAAACAACCCAATTTTTCAAAATATTTGAACAGAGACTTCAGCAAAGATATATGGACAGAAAACAAATACAGAGGGGCGCCTGGGTGGCTTAGTCGGTTAAGCGTCCGACTTTCGCTTAGGTCATGATCTCGCGGTTCGTGGGTTCGAGCCCCGCGTCAGGTTCTGTGCTGACTGCCAGCTCAGAGCCTGGAGCCTATTTCAGAGTCTGTATCTCCCTCTCTCTCTGACCCTCCCCTGCTCACGCTGTCTCTCTCTCTCTCTCCTAGAAATAAATAAAAATTTTAAAAAAATACAGAAAAGGTGCTTAAGATCATTAGTCACTAGGGAAATGCAAATCAAAACCACAGTAAGACGCCACGGCACTAGTATTAAAATGACTTTAAAATGTTTTTAATGTTTATTTCTTTTTGAGAGATAGAGAAAGGCTGGAGGAGGAATAGAGTGAGGGAGACACAGGATCCAAAGTAGGCTCTGTATTGACAGCAGAGAGCCTGACGCAGGGCTCAAACTCAAGAACTGCGAGATCTTGACCTAAGCCTCAGTCGGGGGCTCAACTGACTGAGTCACCCAGGCGCCCCTAAAATGGCTTTTAAAAAGAAAGAGCTAGATGACCAAGTGTGCTGATGTGGCAACTCTCATATATTGCTAGTGAGAAAGCAAAATGGTCCCTCTAGAAAACAGATAAGCAATAACTTCTCTTTTTTTTTTATGTTTATTTTTGTTTTTGAAAGAGAGTGAGCGGGGAGGGGCAGAGAGGGACAGTGAACTCAAAGCGGGCTCTGCCCTGACAGCAGTGAGCCCAAGGTGGAGCTTGAACTCAGGAATCACAAGATTATGACCCGAGCAGTTGGCCACTCAACACACTGAGCCACCCAGGTATCCCAACAGGCAATACTTTCTAAAACTAAACATACAATTATCATATGACCTGGCAATCATACTCCTGTGTATCTTACCCTGGACAAATGAAAACTTATGATCACACAAAAGCTTGTTCATGGATGTTGACAGCAGCTCCATTCATAATCACCAGAACCAAAAACAACCCAACATCTTTCAACAGTGAATGGATTAATAAACTGTGGTGCCCTGCACAGTTGAATACTATGTAGCAATAAATAGGAATGAACTATTGACACATGCAACAGCTTGGATAAATCTCAAAGGCATGCTGAGTGAAAGAAGCCAGTTACAAAAGGCTACATACTATAGGATTCCATTCATGTAACATTTTGGAAGAGAAGAAATTAAAGACAGAGAGCACATCAGTGGTTGCCAGGGGCTAAAGGTTGGGAAGAAGATTGATCATAAAGGAGCAACAGAAGGAAGTCTTCTGGGATTATAGAGACGCTCTGAATCCTGATTGTGATGGCAATTAACAAATCTATACATGTGTTCCAACTTTTAGAAATCTACTGTAGAAAAGTCAATTTTACTATACACAAATATAAAAAATGTGAACATTTGTGATATATATGTGTATCTAAATATATTTTACATGTGTGTGCATATCTGCATACACACCTGCACCTGCACATGCACACGTAATGTAAACTCAACAATCACTGTGGAGATTGTTCAGAACTTTGACCACCAACAATTTTTGAAGTGAGTAATATTTTATCTCTGAGATTGTTTAGAATTGCCGGGCTATGGTGATCATTTAAAAAGCCGACCAACTTGTAGTCAGTGTTATTATTGTTTTAAATGCTCTACTAACAACGCATCCTCTCATTGCCTCCTCAGAAAAGGGTGGCTGCCACCACCCAAACTCTGGTATTCCTTTCTCTTCTGTGGTTCTAGTATAAAAACTCTTAGACATAGAGAAATGGATCCTGGAAGTTGGAAATAAATACACTGAAAGGCCCAAGGGATATGAGTGGGGTTCTGCCAATATCTGCTAGAGATGACCAAATTCTGGTATGAACAAATCAACTGCGTTGNTAAGTCAGGAATACTACTTGGCAATGAGAAAGAATTAATTTCCACCATTTGCAGAAACATGGATGGAACTGAAAGGCATTATGCTAAGTGAAATAAGTCAGTCAGAGAAAGACAGATATCATATGTTTTCACTCATATGTGGATCTTGAGAAAGGGAAAGGGAAGGGGGAAAAGGTTGNTAGGGGAAAGGGGAAAGTGTGTGATGGGCATTGAGGAGGGCACTTGTTGGGATGAGCACTGGGTGTTGTAAGGAAGCCATTTTGACAATAAATTATATTAAATGAAAAAATAAATAATAAATAATAAAAAAGAAAATAAAATACTATCTATAAAAATAAATAAATATATATATACATAAATAAAAACATAAATAAATAAATAAANATATGTATTGGGTATTAGATAATATAAAGGAATTATTTTTTAACTTTTTAAATATGTATTTATTTTTGAAACAGAGAGAGAGAGATGGAGCATGAGCAGGGGGAAGGGAAGAGAGAGAGGGAGACACAGAATCTGAAGCAGGCTCCAGCCTCCAAGATGTCAGCACAGAGCCTGACGTGGGGCTCAAACCCATGAACCATGAGATCATGACCTGAGCCAAAGCTGGACACTTAACTGACNAGAATGTCTCATATTTTGGAGATGCATACTGAGGTGTTTCACAATGTCTGTAATTTACTTTTAACTCTTCAAAGAAAAAATGTGAATTATTAAATTTATGTGATAAATATATAAGAATTTATTATATTCCGCTCTCTACTTTCTTGTATGCTTGAAATTATTCATAATGAATGGTTTTCAAAATTTTTAAACTGCATCAAAAATCCCAGAAATTTTGAAACTTCAGTGCTAGAGCCAATGAACCCTCTCAATCCAGTAAGATCCCACGGCCCTATCATGTACCTCCTGAGAAGAATTTGAATCAAAAAAAGCTTGGAGCATCTCGGTGTCCCTTGGGAAAGAACGTGGAAAAGCAAGTTAACATGTTTTATAAAGCTTCTACCCTAAAGTGCTAAAACAAAGACTATTTGGGGCTGCAAAGGGCAGACATTCAGTTATACTGAGTTTGGTTTTCCAGCAGGCAGGCCATATTCTCTACAGAAGTCTCTGCAGAGAGGATGTCAATTCCCTCTTTTTAAGTCAAAGTGATTTGGGTGTCAGTCTCTTGCAAATAGAAGAGTCTTGTCACAATCTTGACCTATGGGGCTAGGTCATAAAGGGTCATGTAACCTTTCACTTTGTTCACTGGAACATCTGCCCTTGGAACCTCGAGTTAACATGCAAGCGTCTGCTACCCTTAGGCCACCATGACTAAAGGGTACAGATAGCTGCTCCAGTCAGGGGTCCTGCTCAGCCGAGCCTTCCAGTCATCTGGAACCAGGAAATGTCTTTTTTCCATTAGATACTTTTTCCACTGGATACTCTTTCCTTTTAGTTGGGTAATATCAACATTTTAATGATACTTGTTCTTCCGATCCATGCACATGGAATGTTTTTCCATTTCTTTGTGTCTTCTTCAATTTCTTTCATAAGCTCTCTAAAGGTTTCAGCGTACAGAACTTTTATCTCTTTAGTTTGGTTTATGGTTTTTTGGTGCAATTGTAAATGGGATTGATTCCTTAATTTCTCTTTCTGCTGCTTCATTATTGGTATATAAAAATGCAACCGATTTCTGTACATTGATTTTATATTCTGCGACTTTGCTGATTTCATGTATCAGCTGTAGCATTTTGGTGGAGTCTTTCAGGTTATTCATGTAGAGTATCAAGTCATCTGTGAAGAGTGAAAGTTTGACTTCTTTGCCAATCTGGATGCCTCTTTTTATTTCTTTTTGTCCTCTGACTGCTGATGCTATGACTTTTTGTACTATGTTGAACAACAGTGGTAAGAGTGGATATATCTGTCCTGTTCCTGACCTCAGAGGTAAAGCTCTCAATTTTTCCCCATTGAAGATGATATTAGCTGTGGCCTTTCACATATGGCTTTTATGACATTAAGGTATGTTCCTTGTATCCCAACATTCTTGGGGGTTTTTATTAAGAAAGGATGCTGTATTTTTGTCAAATGCTTTTTCACCATCTATTGAAAGGATCATATGGTTCTTATCCTTTCTTTTATTAATGTAGTGTATCACATTGATTTATTTGTGAATATTGAACTAGCCCTGCAGTCCAGGAATAAATCCCACTTGATCATGGTGAATGATTTTTTAATGTTCTGTTGAATTTGATTTGCTAGTATCTTGTTGAAAATTTTTGCATCCAGGTTCATCAGGGATACTGTGTCTGTTGAAATAATCACATGGTTCTTATCCGTCCTCTTAATGATGTGGTGTATCATGTTGATTGATTTCAACTATTGAACCACCCTTGCACCCCAGAAATAAATCCCACTTGATTGCAATGAATGACTTTTTAATGTATTGTTGGATTTGGTGTGCTGATATTCTTTTGGGGATTTTTGCATTTATCTTCATCAGAAATATTGGCCTATAGTTCTTTTTTTTAATGGTGTCTTTATCTGGTTTTGGTATCAAGGTAATGCTGGCCTCATAGAATAAATTTGGAAGTTTTCCTTCCATTTCTTTTTTTTAAAAAATAATTTAAGAAGAATAGGTATTGATTCATTTTTAGATGTTTGATGAAATTTGTCTGTGAAGCCATCTGTCCTGGACTTATTTTGTTGGGAGATTTTTGATTACTGATTCAATTTCTTTGCTGGTAATCAGCCTGTTAATTTTCTATTTCTTCCTGTTTTAGTTTTGGTGGTTTACATGTTTCTAAGAATTTATCCATTTTTTTCTAAGTTGTCCAGTTTGTTGGGATTTGGTTTTTTTTTAAAATCTGTTATTATTTGTATTTCTGTGGTATTTGTTGTTATTTCTCTTCTCTTATTTGTGATTTTATTTATTGGAACTTTCTCTTTTTTTCTTGATGAATCTGGCTAGAGGTCTAACAACTTTATCAATTTTTTTAAAGAATCATCTCCTCGATTCATTAGTCTCTTCTATTGTTTTTTTAGTTTTGATATAATTTATTTCTGCTCTAATCTTTATTATTTCTTTCCTTCTGCTGTTTTAGGCTTTGTTTGTTGTTCTTTTTTCTTTTTCTTTTTCTTTTTTTTTTTTAGCTCCTTTAAGTGTAAGATTAGGCTGTTTATTCAATATTTTTCTTACTTCTTGAGATAGCCCTGTATTGCTGTTAACTTCCCTCTGAGAACTACTTTTGCTGCATCCCAAAGGTTTTGAACCTTTATGTTTTCATTTTCATTTGTTTTCATGTGCTTTTTTATTTCTTCTTTTATTTCCTGGTTGATCCATTCATTGTTTAGTAGCATGTTATTTAACCTCTATGTTTTCATGGTCTTTCCTTATTTTTTTCTTGTGGTTGATTCCTAGTTTCATAGTGTCATGGTCAGGAAAGATGTATGGTATAACTTCAATCTTTCTCAATTTGGTGAGGCCTGTTTCATGGCCGAATATGTGACCTATGTTGAAGAATGTTCCAGTGCACTTGAAAAGAATGTGTATTCTGCTATTTTAGGATGAAATGTTCTGAATATATCTGTTAAATCCCTCTGGTACAATGTATCATTCAAAGCCATTGTTTCCTTATTTATATTCTGTTTAGGTGATCTGTCCACTGATGTCAGTTGGATGTTAAAGTCCCCTACTACTATTGCATTTTTATCAATTATTTCCTTTATGTTTATTATTAACTGTTTTATGTATTTTGGTGCATACATATTTATTTTCTTAATGCTTTTTATTTATTTCTGAGAGAGAGAGAGAGAGACAGCGTAAGCAGGGAAGGGTCAGAGACAGAGGGAGACACAGAATCCAAAACAGGCTCCAGGCTCTGAGCTGTCAGCACAGAGCCCGACGCGGGGCTCGAACCCATGAACCGTGAGATCATGACCTGAGCCGAAGTCAGACACTTAACCTACTGAGCCACCAAGCGCCCCGATGCATACATAGTTATAATTGTTATATCTTTTTGTTGTATTGTGTCCTTTATTATTATATAGTGTTCTCCTTTGTCTCCTGTTACAGTGTTTGTTTTTAAGGCTATTTGTCTGATATATGTATTGCTACTCCAGCTTTCTTTTGACATCCTTTTGCATAAGTGTTTCTCATTCCCTCCCTTATAATCTGCTGGTGTCTTTAGGTCTAAAATGAGTTTCTTATAGGCAGCATGTAGGTGGGTCTTTTTTTTTTTTTTTTTTTTTTTTTTACCCATTCTGTCACCCCATCTTTTGATTGGAGTGTTTGGTCCATTTACATTCAAAGTAATTATTGATAAATATCTATTTATTGTCATTTTATTACTTGCTTAGTGGTTATTTATGAAGATTTTCTCTGATCCTTTTTTGTCTTTCATTCAGGGTTTCATGGTTTTCTTTACTGATATATTTGGATTTCTTTCTCTTTATTCTTCACATATTTATTAGTGCCTTTGATTTGTGGTTATCATTAGGTTTGTTTCTTCTACATATAGGAGTATATATTAAATTGATGGTCATTTAAGCTTGAACCTATTCTTTACTCTTCTTCCCATGTTTTAGGTATAAGTTGTCATATTTTATATCCTTTTCTTCTGTGATTTTTTGACTGAATTTTACAGAAATATTCATTTTTACTGCTTTTGTGTTTCCTACTTTCATACTGTCATTTTTGACCTCTCCTTTCCACTCAAAGAGTTTTCTTTAATATTTCTTAGAGGGCTGATTTAGTGGTCAGAAACTTCTGTAGTTTTAGTTTGTCTGGGAAACTCTTTCTCTGTCCTACTCTGAATGATAGTCTTGCTGGATATAGTATTCTTAGCGGCAGGTTTTTCTCATTCTCATGCCTCTCCTTTCTGGTTTGGAAAGTTTCTGATGAAAAATCTGCTGATAATTTTATGGGGTTTCCTTTGTAAGCAACTGTCTTCTTTTGTTTTGGTGCTTTTAATATTTTTTCTGTATTGTTATATTTTCTATTTTAATTGCAGTATGTCCTGGCATGGATCTGTTTTTGTTGATTTTGTTGGTAGTTCTCCATGCCTCCTGGATCTGGATATCCGTTTCCTTCCTCAGGCTAAGGAAGTTTTCAGCTATTATTTCTTCAAATAAATTCTCTGCCCCCTTTTATCTTCTTCTTTTGGAACTCTTATAATACAAATGTTATTGTGTTTGATGGAATCACTGAATTTCCTAAGTCTACTCTCCTTTTGCATAATTTTTTTCCTTTCTTTTGTTCAGTTTGATTACTTTCCATTACTCTGTCTTCTAGGTCATTAATTCACTCTTCTGCTTCTTTCAGGCTGCTGTTTACTTCATCAAGTGTGTTTCTCATTTCGTTTACTGAGCCCTTTACCTCTGCTATGTTATCCCTTATTTCTGTGTTAACGGTCTCACTGATGTCCTCCACTTTTTTCTCAAGTCCAGTGAGTATCCTTATAATCATTGCTTTAAATTCTCCATCAGGGGAGCACCTGGCTGGCTTGGTCAATGGAGCATGTGATTCTTGATCTCAGGGTTGTAAGTTGGAGCCTCTTTTGGTCTAGAGATTATTTAAAAATAAGACCTTAAAAAAGAAAAAAGAAAAGAAAAGAAATTCTCCATCAGGTATGTTACTTATGTTTGTTTTGCTTATATCTCCAGGTGTGGCCTTGTCCCATTCTTTCATTTTGGACAAATGCCTCTGTCTTCTCATTTTGTCTGAGTCTCTGCACCTGCTTCTCTGTGTTAGGAAAGCCAGCTACATCTCCTTTTCTGGAGGTTAATGGCTTATGGGAAGAAGAAGTCCTGTAGTGCCCTGCAGTGCAGTGTCCCCCCGGTTCCTCAGGGCCTCCAATATGTGTTGTGTGCTGCACTCTGCTGTTGTGTCCAGGCCACTTTATACTGCAGGCCAGTGGTGTGCTGAGGCTCTCTTTGCCTGTTGTGCACAGAGTTTGTTCGCTGACCTGGATGTGGCATGTTTTCAGTAAGTGTGTTCTGGTCTGCTTGTGAAATGAGACCTGTTGTCACTACCGCCAGAATGGAGGCCTCACAAAACTCCAAGGTCAAGAGACCTGGTACTTGCAGGGGTTTAGGCCAGTCTTCTGGGTGGAGGTCCCTGCCATGCTGGGACTGAGGCAAGTGTGATTGGAAAAGGCAGTTCTTCTGAAGCACAAAGTGTGGAGCTTGGTATAAGCAAGTTAGGTAGAGCATGTTGGCACTGCTCTGTGTTTATGCAGATGGGCAGAGGAGGGAAATGGTGCCAGTTAGTTCATTGTTCCCAGAAGGGTCTCTCTGTGAATGCTGCCTCTCTGGGACATGCTCTGAGATGTGCGACTAACCTCTCCACATGTGCCCCAGGTGCTCTTGAGATCACTGTTTCCAAGCTGTATGTCCATGGGCTGTTTGCTCTGCCTTTTCTCCAAGAGCAGCCCCAATGTCCTTCAAGCTTTCCCAGACCCAAACACAGTGACCTTTAAAAGTCCAGGCTTTAAGCCCTGATGGTTGCAGGAACTCACAAAATTCAGGCCCTGTTGCTTTCCAAGCCAATTGCTATGGGGATTTGTTTCCCCCACGTGCTCCCCTGTGTGCTAATTTGTCTCTCACCCTTCATTGTGACCACAGCTCCCTCCTCCAGGAAGCGGCTGCCCAGGAGCCCTTTGTTTCCCAAGCTGTGTCTCCTCATTTCCTACCTTCTTTCATGTGGCCTCTTCCCTACCTTTAGTTGTGGAGTTTGTTCTGCCAGTCTTCAGGTAGGATATTTAGGATTTCTGGGGTATTTAGGATACTTATCCTGTTGTATTCATGGGATGAGTTGAAACTAGGGTCCTCCTCCTCCACTGCCATCTTCTCCTCCAAGTGAGGAGTCTGGAACTTTAAATTCCATTGGTGTCACTGGGCATTGGCAAAAGTGAGGACAATCCTCAAAGTAGAAGAAAAAGGAAGGGCTTTCCAGGCAGAGAAATGCCATGCCCAGACTTGCATGGGCAAAGATGCAGGAAAGTTCATTGTCTGTTAGGTGACTCTGAGGAGTTCAGTGTGGCCAGAGTGCAGGGGTAGAGGGAGGTGGGGATGGACACGTGGGGAAAGGGCAAAAACCCACTAAAGCTAAAGTATCAGGGAGTAGAGAGCAGGGAAAGTTTGAAAAGGACTTGTACAGGTGGGGAACCCTGACATTTAAGATTCATTGGTGTCACAACAAAGTCAGGCACAGGCTGCCCAGGGTCCTGCTCCAGGACAATAGCCTTCACCGGGTGCAAACTTTTAAGAGAATGATTTTTCAGATGCCAACCTTCTTGGAATGAACAGAAAAGATGAGAGGCAGAATGCCAGGGTCTGGGTTCTCAACATCCCTCGCCCAGGCCCATGACTTACACTAAGGGAGTCCTTTGTCCAACTGGGGTAAGGGCTGGGCCACCTCATCCTTCCCAAGGCCCTGCTGCCACCCACATGCTGACTCTTTCTTGACCATTTGGTGTCCACACCCAGAGGCCCCATAAGTTCCACAAATTCTATATGTTGAATACTGAAATCTTTTCCTCATCTTCCAATCTTGTCTCTCCTCCAGGGGCCCACCACTCTGTCACCTGCAAAGGGTCAAGTGGTCCAGACACCTGGGAATTACCTGTGAGCCCTCCTCTTGGCTTACTCCCCTCACTCCCACCCCCATTAGATCATGAGTGGAGAGTCTGGTTCCTGATAGTTCTTGAAGTCAACCTTTACTCTCCTGGTCCCTGCTTCCCCTGGTCATTTTTTGGTGCTATCATCTTACATGACTTCTACTCAAAGGAGACCTGGTACACAATAGGTACTCAATAGTATGTAGCTGCTGCTGTTGTTTTGAAAAGGAGAATGGGGGGATAATTTTGAAGTGACTACTACAACAATCCCCTATGGTAATCCAGACCCAGATCCCAGGTCCTCCCATGCCAGGGGCAGCTACAGCAGACTTAGGAGAAAGTTTGAGAACAATATAGACAGTAGAGGTCAAGAAGGAAATTCCCATCCCACCTTCTTCTCCCCGCAATGAAGAGGTGATTCTACTGCCTTCCTCAACTGAGATCCTCCTACTCCCAGATCTCAGCGGCGCTCAGGCCCCAGCCCCCTCCCACCTGCTGCAGAGATTCCTCCAAACCAAGGCACATACTGACTCAGCCCCCACTCCCACCACTGCCACCTAACAAACTGGCTTGAGCGTCCTGGTTTCTGATTCTGCCTCCCCAGAACCTGAATGTGCAACTCTGGGCTGGTCACTGCCAGTCTCTGAGCCTCAGTACTCCTGACTCTGCAGTGCGGTCAGGACCATGCATGGGGTGCAGGACTTCGCTAAGTGTCAAGGCTGTGACTGCTAGCCCTGGGTTTCCATCACCGCATCTGGGCCACCAAGATCACAGGGCCAGGAGGAGAGGAGCCTGGGACCCTCACTATTCCACCCTCTCAAAGTTTCACCACTCATGAATCGTTCTAAGTTCAACCCAACTGCTGGCAGCCTGGAGCTGAGGCAAGTTGCTTCCTTTCTCTAAGCCACAGGGGTACACATGAGGGGCAGCTCTTCAGAGCCCCCACCAACAGCCAGGAGGGATTGCTTGGAGAGAGAAGGAGGAGAAGGTCCACTGGCACAGTGCAGAGGAAAGGAGGTCCAGGGTCCCCGGGTGGTTGGACAAGCCTGCAAACCACTCTGGACCCCAGTTTCTTCCTTTGTAAAATGGAGCCAATAATAAACAAATCACTCGATTATTCCGAGTTTGCTGTGAAATTGAACTAAAATACTAACCTTGAAGTCGATGACGCCCCGCTCTGCTTGTTCCTCAGAGTGGGTAATGCTGGCTGCCAGGCCAACCCCTGGGGTCTGCCTTGAGCAGCCCAGGAACCAAGGAGCTCCAGGAGACTCCATGTAGGTCTCTCCTGAAACCAAGAGACCCAGAGTGATCTTAAATTCACCTTGGATGGGGATGAAGGCAGAGGCCAGGAAGGGGGCGGCTGGAACCTGTGCTGGGAGCGGGCGAGGCCTCCAAAAACCTGGAGTAGGAGGCTGAGGGAAGGGCATGAACGAAGGGCAAGAAAGTTCACACTTCTAGAAGTGCGTGCTTTTCTCTAGCCTTCCCTCCTTTTTTTCTCTCTCCCTCTTCTTTCCTTCCTATCTTCCTTCCCTTTCTCGCCCGTTCTCTCCGTTGCCCCCCATCTTTCTTCTCTCGCTCCTTCTTCCCCCACTTCCATCTCATCGTCACCCTCGCACTTTATAACCAAACAGCCAAACCCCTTTCCAATTAAAGTGGAATTAGGCAACTCAATCAAATTAGTTCCCTATTAAAGCCCTTCTTTATTAAACCGTTTTCTTGTCCTGCTATTAAGTTTCACCGCCTGGCGGAACTCGAGCCGGCCCCAGAAGTTTACCTTGGGATGACGCCGGGCCCAGACTAGGGGAGGGAGCACCCTGTTTCCCGGAGAGAGAGAGTCACCCTGCAGGGAGCGGAGCAGGTGGGAGGAGGGGGCTCGGCTGGAGAGCCACTATTGTGCTCAGTCCCTGTGGAGGAGGGAAGGCAACTAGGGGACTGGGCGAGACGCGGCCGGAACGCGCGTCCTCACCGCCACTTTCGGATTACACTGCCGCGGGCAAGGGCAGCGCCCCCCCATCCCCCTCCCCCCCTCCAGAATAACTCCCAGGCCTCGAGCCTCCGTGGAAAAATTACCCCAGCGCTCCTTGCCCAGCTGCTGCCTCCGCTGCCTTGGTTCCAAACCTCTTTGAGAAGGGAAACGCGCGGCTTTTGCGACCCGCGTTGTGCCCACATCTGCCGCCCGGGAGAACGCGAACCCGGCNGATCCGGGGGTCCGGGGCACTGGCAAGGCGACGCGCGCCCCAAACAGGAGTGGGAAGCACGCGGGGCTCCCGACGCGCAGCGGGCGCCGCGCCCCNAAGTATCCCGGCTCCGCACCCCCCCCAACCCGCCCCGGGGGCAGACACCAGCCGGACTTACGGCGAGCTGGCGCCACGGGGCCCGAGCCGGAAATCAAGACCTTTTCAACGTGGCCGCCCGAGGAGCGGGACGGGATTCGGTGCTGTTTTCTTAGAAAATAACATTTATTTCTAGCTCATGTCTATGCAAAGGAAAGCACAAAGTGAGCCATTCTCTGCAGCAGCGTTTCCCGCTGCCGTCCCTTCCGCCGGGCGTTGGGCGAGTCCCGGGAGGCGGGGAGGCGCCGCGGGCGGGCGTTTCTGGCTCAGTCACTGTCGCTCTGTGTCTGCTTCAGTGCGCACCTTGACCACTCCTTAGGGAGAGATCGGCCGCAAGCAAGAGGGGCAGGTGGGCAGGCGTTGTCCCGAATTCACAATATATTTAATCTATAAAACCTGATAAGTACAATGCGCGCATAGTCTACTTTTTTCCATTTTCTCCTTTTTTTTTTTTTTGCTTGTTTCTGAATATTTTTCACGTTAATACCGAGGTCACCTACAGATTACAATTAATAACTTAGAATTCCATTTATAACATTATACACTGGCTTGTATATATATATGTATAGATTATATATAGATTTATACATATATAAAAACTCACACTGCACCAAGGAAACCCATGCTTATCGGCATAAGCAACAAAGAGAGCGACAAATACCGCAACGAGGAAAGTGCACCTTAGAACTTGTTTCCTTTTTTTTTTTTTTACAATTGATATCGATATATATGTGTGTCCCAAAGACTCGACTCAGTGCCAAGAGATTTATACATCCTAAATTTATATTTGTTAGAGCGAATATTTTTTAAAAATTTTAATAAGGAGAGGGAGACATAGAAGACAGACTCTCGGACTATCCTGTCATCCACTGGAGAGCGGGCCGGCGGGACGAGCACAGCAGAAGGAGGGGCGAGGAGCGCGTGCGGCGGCCTCGGCCTCTGAATCTCAAGAGTTCCCCGCCTTTTGAAGGGCTGGTGAAGCCTTGAGGAGGGGTTCAAGCCACGCACCCCCTCTGAGTACACCTGCATCTGTAGTTGCTCCCTTTTGCTCAGCCCCCCACCCTTCCAAAACAAAACTGAAAATCACCTTTGAGCGAGAGGACCCGAGCCGGGGCGCAGAGGGTGCACCAGGCGAAGAGGGACCAGCGGCCCGCGGGATCAAGGCAGGGGTCCCCGTTTGGGGGCCACCTGGATGCCGGGCCCCTCGCCCTACTGCTTCTCAGGGGCGCCATTGACCATAGGCCCATACAGGCCGCCACCGTAAGTGGGTTCCTTGTGCACCGCGGCGGCGGCGGCCGAGCGGTCGCGCATGAGGTCGCTGAAGGCGTAGTCCATGGGCGGGCGGAAGCCGAGTGTGGGGACCAGGCCTGCGGTCGAGTAGGGAGCCATGAAGGCCAGGCCACGGCTGTGCGCCGCTGCCGCCGAATAGGCCAGGCGCAGGGGGCTGAGGCCGAGCGGCGCGCCCAGGGGGTAGGCGCCGGCGTCGGCGCCGAAGTGACTAGCGTTGGGCTGCAGCGGCGAGAAGGCCGAGCGGCTGCTCAGCGAGCCCAGCGCCCCAGGCGCCATGGCGCCGGCGAGCAAAGGTCTGTGGTGTGGAGGGGCGGCGGGGCCGGCCTGCCCCGGGGCG
>NW_027532591.1:2905285-2907447 GCF_008692635.1 Crocuta crocuta
CCCGCGGTGGTGGTTCAGCACCTGCTCGATGGCCTGCACCACGTCGCCGCCGCAACCCTGCAACACCAGCTCCAGGACGCCTCGCCGGTGGCCCGGGAAGACGCGCGTCAAGATGTCCAGCGGCGTCCGCTGCCGTGGACCCGGGCCCCCGCCCAGCACTGGAGCGGGGGCGGCCTCTGCCTCTTCTTTGTCGGCCTCGGAACCAGATTCGGAGCCCAAAGGGCTGGCGGAGCCCGGGCTGTCCTCCTCGCCACCGCCTCCCGGGCCTGCGCTGCCCGGGCAGCTCCCACCTGCCTCCTTAGACGCCCGGGCCAAGGGCGACCCGGAAAAGGACTCCCCGTCGCCGTTCTCCGAGCCCGAGCCCGGCCGTACCTCCGGAGAAGACGTCCCGGGACCCGAGTCTGCGCCGTCGGGTGATAAGGGCTTCCCTGGTGGCGGCTGCGGGCTGCCCGGGCGGCCGGTCTGAAGCAGCGTCTTGGGGAACAAGTCAAACTTCTGTAACTTGGCCTCTAGGAAGGGAGAAAAGGGTAATGTGAACAGTGATTGGGAGTGGGGAGGCGACCGCCCCTCAGTACATTATACCTTTGGACCCAGTTTCCTCTCTCTGTGTACCCTACGACCTTCATTCACTGGGCTCCAGGGCCTCTTTCTTTTTTTCTCCAATATCCCTTATTCTCTGAGCCCCTACAGTCCTGTCTCACTTCCCCTACACCTAGGGCGCACTCTTTTTGTATGTACCTAGCACCTCAACCACTTGGGCCCTGTAAATTCAGTGTCCGGTTCCCCTCTTCCACATCTGTGCCCCAGCACCTCCACGCGTTATCCTCCTTCCTAACTATGCCTTGACCTGGAGAAGTGGCCTAGCCCAGGAGACAACGCAACTTCCACCTGTATCATGTACTGTATAGAGAGACTCCACTCCACAGCCATCGTTGCAAGAGCAAACTCTGCCCTGGGTGCCCTCCGGCCCTGGGCAACATAGCTTACAATGGAAGGCACCTTGAGTGTCTAAGAGATCTCACGCCTTTCTACAGGCAAAAATAGAGCCCCTATTTCCAATCCACCCTTTCCAAAATTAAAACCTAAAAAGCTCTTCGCTGCCAAGCTGGGGTCTCAGGCGGCCCCCAACGGGGCAAGCCTGAATTTCTTCCCTCCCTAGAAGAAGGTGAGCTGTTCTTGAAGAAGAGGCTGGGGCCAGACTGGGAGTAGGGGGGCAAGAGGAGCGGGGATCCAGGGAAGCGAGTGAGCGCCTACTCTGAGGAAACGGGGACAAGAGGGGAAAGAGGCTAGAAAGGAGCAGGCGCAGCATGCGGTTGTCCGGGGAGCATTAGGAACTTGAGAAAAGGAATCACAGAGGGGAAAGGAAGGGGGTGTCTTTAAAGCCTAGAGAAAGCGGCGCGGGGCGGAGGAGGAAGACTGGGAGAGGGCCGGGCTTCTGGAGTTGGGAAGGAGCAGAGGAACCAAGGCGTGTGAAAAGCAGAACCAAGCTTAACAGGAGACGCGCGGATTTCCGCGCTGGGGAGAAGACCGCGAAGTGAGCAGGGAAGCTGGGACCTGGCTGCGTTTGGGTAGAGGAGATAAGATTGTAGGGTCTACATGTGGGCCCGAGGTGAAAAAAAAAAGGAGTAAAGGGCAAATTCTTCAGAAAAGGGAGAAAGGAGAGTTCATATTTGTGCCCCAAATCCGGGCCTGGGTGCGCGGCGAACTTTAGCAGTCGGGCATTTCGAAAAGGGGATTCCACTCTTTCTGTACGGAGACAAGTCCCCGGGCCTTGCCCCTTGGGCCCCGTCCCTGTTTCCCTTCCGCCGCGTCCGGCCGCGCGCGCTCACCTGAGCTCCCCGCGCCAGCTGCACCGCCTCCGGTCCCCGCGGGCGCTCCCGCTCCCGGCCCCCCGCCGTCGGCGGCGCACACCGAGCCGAAGACCTCGTAGGCAGGTCGCGGCGGGATAATGCCGTTGGCGGCAGCGAGCGCTAGGCCCTCGNCTCGTTCTCCTCCTGCGCCTGTTGCCTGCGCAGCGCCACTTGCGCCGCCATGACGCGCTGGCGCTCCGCGATGAGCGTGCACTTGGCGCACAGGCAGTCCTTCCAGCGGCAGTAGCGCTTGTGGCCCTTGAGCGCCGACACCACGCCGTGGTTGCGGCAGCGCGCGCACTTGGGGGTCCG
>NW_027532591.1:2907535-2909793 GCF_008692635.1 Crocuta crocuta
TGTCGCTGCCGCCGCCGCCGTCGCTGCGCCCGGCACGCTAGGCAGCTCGGAGCGCAGCTCCATGGCAGGACCTGGCGTAGAAAGAAGACCGTGGGAAGAAGGGAGAGACTCGAGGTGAGGAGCGCACGGCGTGCTAAGGTACAGCGTACCCACGAGGAAATCACGCTTAGCAAGGGAAATTTCGGTCGCGGAAGTTTGGCTAGTGGTTGCCAAATTGCCGGGAGGAGGTGCCTTCTGATGCCCCCTTGTAGGGCTGAACTCCCCCACCCCACCCCCACCAGGGCTCTTCTTCTTATATCTGATTTATGCGCTGGGTCTAAGATTTCGTTTGACTCAGTGGTTCCGCTGGAAAACAAAAATAAAAAGACACTTAAAGTTTGAAAAATTACTGGTTCCGTATGGAAATCACGAGGGTATGAAAATAAAATATCATCTCCCAAAGTTTAGCTTAACTGGAGTGAGACAGGTAGAGGGAAATGTTTGATGGGACTGGGACTAGAGAGGACATTTTGATCCAACAGTTAGACTGATACCAAGAAACAGGAAAACAGCAAAACAGGAAAACCGAGGCGAAATGCTCAGTTTTGTGAAAAGGAAAAAGCTACCAGAGCATACAAGGCATGGAGTTCAACTGGCTGGATCTGAAGGTTTTGGTGGAAGCAGGAGAGTTAGAAAAATCAGGAACAAAAAGAAGAGCTCGAGGAAATAGAGTGAAGGCTAGCAAAACAAATATTTTAGGAGCAAAGTTAGGCGGGGGGTGGGGGTGGGAGACAGGGACCCATGGAAATGTGGCGGCTACAAGTTTCATGATCGGGGCCTCCAGAGAGTGGGAGAGAAAAATGAGTGTGGAAATGAGTTTAGGAGGCGTGGGGAGGGTTAAAGAGAAAATTAAGCCGAAGAAACTTTGGAAAAGCAAACCCAGCCTGAAAGTTAGCTCGAGGGGTGAGGAAAACAACCAAACAACAGCTGATATGGGTGTCTGGGTCCCAGGGTTCACGCAGGAGAGAAGGTGTGCCCGAGAGGGAAAAACAAACAAACCCTTCAGGCAAAGGTGGGGGTGGGGGTGGAGTAAAACCTGTGGCACAATTTTTAGTCTTGTAGCCTGGGAGAGTAGTCGAGAAGGAAAAGTTATCTTGCGAAAAGTTAGATTACAGAAAGGTGATCCTTTCCCTGACCATCTCACACTGCCTTCTCCTCCCCTCCAGTTTAGGGACAGAATCGTCAGACACATAGTCCCCATCCTGGGGTCCCTGCGGGACCCTACTCGAGTGCAGATTCTCGAGTTCTGGTGTCGGAATTGGGATCCCGGGACGTGAATAGCCCAGGAGACGGCATCGAGGCAGGGGAGTCGCCTCTGGACCCGCTATAGGCTAACAACGGAGTCTCACCTGCGCTGCGGCCCCAGAAGGCCCAAGCAGGCCCAGCCCCGAGCTTCCGCCCTGTCTCTTCTGGGTCCCCGGATTCCGGGTCCCCGCCAGAGCCCGGAACCGAATCCTTGTGTCTCCGCCCCAGTATCCTAGATCCCTTCCCTAAATGAGCGGCCCCTTCCCTCAGGCCCGTGGGGCTTCTAAGTCCCTTAGGCCGGCGTGGCCCGGGCCTCCTCAATAGGGCCGGTAGACCAGGCCACCTCCCCTGCCCTCCCTGCGTCCCTCAACTACCTGCCTCGGGCTCGGGAATCCTCCTCCTCCGCTGGCGCTTCTCGCACCTCCCAGCTCCACTCGCGATGCAGGCGCTCCTGGCCTCTCCCCCTTGCCCCCTGGTCCCTTATCTGACCACGTCACCCTCCTTCGGTCACCATGTCCGAACTTCCGGACCCCCTCAGAACGCTGCGCAGTCCAACCCTTCCGTCGGAAATCCGAGCCGGGGAACCGGTTAGGCACCGGCTGCCTGGAAGCCGCCACCCGGCCCTCGCCTCGCGGCGTCCCCTCGCGGAGCGCGCGGGCCGCTGCGCACAGCCCCGCCCCAGCTGCCCGGCGCTGCCAGACTCTCAATGAGCCGCTCGCCCGCTCTATTGTTGCTCCTTAGGGCTCCATTAGACAGAATTGGACAACAATGTGGCGCCTGCCATTGGCCAGGGGAGGCAGACAGCGCTCTGATTGGCCGGGCCCGCGCCCGGGGAGCCCCGCATTCTACAGTGTCCGAAAGATTCGAAACTCCAAAAGCTCCACAGAGTGCCTCCGGGAGGGGAGGGGAGGGGAGGGGCGCGCCGGGGAAGGAGTGGAAAAAAGTAGGCTAGGAGGAGCGTTGAAAATATCGTG
>NW_027532591.1:2909962-2910175 GCF_008692635.1 Crocuta crocuta
GTTGAAAATATCGTGACAAGTAGTTTCCGTGCGCCCGAGAGCGTGTGAATTGCGCCTAATTACCGTGTCCGGTGCGCCTCTACGTAGCCGTGTGTAACCCCTCGGCTTCTAGGGCGCGGGCTCCGCTGCGCGGCTCTCAGAGGCCCCGGGCGCTTGGCAAGGCCGAGTTTCCCAAGTGGCCCTGGTGGCCGGGGGCGGGAGAGGGGCAGGTGA